>NW_004524776.1:4120358-4126739 GCF_000260255.1 Octodon degus
TGTGTGTGGCCAGCTCAGCCCACCAGGGGGCGGGGCTGGCTGGCATGTGGTGCTGGGGGATTGAACCGTGGTCCCTGTGCTCTGCTAAGCTTGTTCTAAGTAGGTGCTTTAGACCACTGAGCCATCTCACCAGCCCCATGCAGTTTCCATTTTTGAAATGTTAGATAAATGTTTTCTTAGTTAATACAGTTTATTTATTTAAAAAATGATTGTTGGCATGGTGGCACACACCTGTAATCCCAGCTACTCAGAAAGCTGAGGCAGGAGAATCACAAATTCAAGGCCAGTATGGGCAACATAAGAAGATCCTGCCTTAAAATTAATATAAAAGAGCTGGAGATGTAGCTCAGTGGTAGCTAGCATTGTTTAGGTTTTCTTTTTCCTTTTTTTTTTTCTTTTTTTCTTTTTTCTTTCTGAACCGGGAATTAAACTCAGGCCCTTGTGCTTGCCAGGCAAGCGCTTATTCTACTGAGCCATCTCTTTGGCTCTTGTTAAGGTTTTCAGTTCAATCCCTAGTACTGCTAAGAACATCCCCCACCCCAGTTGTTCATTCCCTTATTGGTAGCTGTAAATTCCCATTAAAATTGTGTTGTTGCTGTTCCCCCCCCCCCCAAGAACTGTAGGTTACATCCTATATGTGGGATGGCAAGTCATTTTAACATGTGGAGACCAACACTTTTCAAACAGTGACACAAAACAAAATAGAAGATAGGATATATGCCAGATAACACCAGTGTTACCTCATACTGAGTTGATACAAATCTAGCCAAGCACAAGTACTAGTGATTTTTTTCATTTATCTCTGCAGCCAAACTCCAAAAAAATTCATACTGTATTTCGAGCATTTTTCTGAAAAATCAAGAATTGCTCCCTGACCTACTTTTAGTACATTAGCTTTCATTTGAATGACTTTTCCCTTCTAACATTTAAATTGTGAGAACTTGTAGTACTTTCAGTATGGCATGTAATATTTCTTCTTCTGTTAGTGAAGGGTGTCTTAATACCCCATACAGACTGAAAGTAGTAAAAATCATTTGCTATGAAAAATGCTTTTTTAAAATTCTTATACAGGGATGAAAGGTAGGGCTTGTTTTACAAAACAAGCTCTTTTAAAGTTTTGGTTCTGGCACATTAGCACACAGTTGAATGGCTCTCATTAGGAGCCTCAAGTTCTACCACATATCTATTTAGATAATATTGTAGCAAAAATACCGAATCTATTCCATTATACAACAAAATCAACCATAACTTAAATGTGATTTATAAATTTGCAACCAAAGAAAAATATAATTGTTTCTAAGTTCTTAACAATGGCATTCTGTCAGTTTGTGATTAGAAAATGCTTTGCTGAATTTTTTGGTGAATTATTCCATTTATCAGTGTAATTGCTACAAGTCTTTTTAAACCTAAGGGATTTAGGGTAAGCAGAGGTCCTAAAAATACAAATTAGAAGTCTGTGTTGGTTATAGCGCCCTTTCCTAGAAAAGCATCTTGAAATACTGTATTCATTACATATGAAATACATATATTGCAACTAAATTGGCTTGCTTAAAGTTGGTAGAAAAATCTTGGAAAAGAAATACACTAAATGCCAGTTGGCCTCAGAGGAGTAGTTGGAAGCTACTGACTTTTTTGTTTAAAAAGGGGGACCTTTTATTTCTGAATTTGTTTCTAGTAAGCCCAGCTTTTTATTAGGTTATTTACTCAAAATTTAAATACCGGAAAATGTTTTCCATTTTTATGGGTTGGAGAAGAAGTCTGCTGTAGCAATACTGCATGATCCTACAGAATGAGACTGATGCCATTGGCAATACCTGCACTGCAGGTGCACTGCTTTCAAGTTTTATGTTGGCTTTTTTTTTTTTTTTAACCTTATAACTCTTCAACCACCAATATCACATAAATTTTACCTGGGCTTCCCTGGTGGAATATTGGGCTATGAGCTGAAGTAAATGTTTTAGTTAAGGGTAGGGTAGTTGTACATCCTGGTTTACTCAGAACCATCCCAGTTTATACCTTTTGTCCCGGTTTAATTATTAATAGTATCACCTTTCACTCTTAAAAATGTGCAAGTTTAGGTAAGTTTATAGTCATCTAAGCAGGACTGATGCATGATGGACATTTTCCCTATGTGGAGAATCATTTTTTTTTTCCAAAGCGAAAACATTAAGCAAAGATAATCTTTAAAATCAGATCTTAGTTCTAAGTATGATTTTTGAATGCAGAACCTTTTATGAGTACAGTTTGCTTCATTTACTTATTTGATAAGAGTAAGAAGTGGTATTGCTTAGTACAGTGGCGGCAAACCTACGGCATGCTTGCTGCTGCAGCACAAAGGCCCTCTCTGGGCACATGAGTTAGGACACTCCTTCCATGGTTTGACAAATTATCAGCATAGTTACAGCAGCAAAAATCACATTAACTGTGCAAAAGAATGGCAAATACAAACTTTTACCTTTTGATAAAGAGCTGTTTGTATCATTGAAAGATGTTACTGTATTTTTAAGACAAAAGATATTACTTTATGAATTTTTCTTTCCCTAAACTAAGACCTCAGTATTTGGGTTTGACTGTAGTGCTGGTACTTTACAATAAATAAGTGGTGTTTGGGTTGCACTGTCGACACCTGGTCTCTGAAAGGTTTACTGTTACTCTCCTAGTACTGTAGTTATGAGTCCTGGTTCTGCAGTAATAAAGATTATTGTAAGTTTTGGCTTTAAATCGTAATAACTATATGGCTTTGTGTTGATTAGGATGTAATGTGTGTAAAGTGGTTAATTAGTATAATCCCTACATTATAGTAAGCAGTCCAGTGCAAATAGTTATTAATGTTTATAAATCTTACTGAACACCTTTTCTGTGGCAGACCTTGCTTACTTGGTGCTAAGGAATATAGAAATATGACATTCTTCCTAAGAACTTGGCACAGAATACTATTATATGGTAATACTGAGCACATAGTTCCCTTGTCTGGTGCTGTAACAGATACTGCGGATATGAAATATGAATAAGAAAATAGTGGCTGCTAGCAGTAGTAGCTTTATGTTATTTTTTATTTTTGTTTTTTGTATTTTAGGGAAGGATCTAGGGTGTTCATGGTCTCACTACTAGATTGGACTCGTAGTAATCTGTCTTTTTACAGCCTCCTAACAGCTGGGATTACAGGTGTGCGCCACCATGCCCAGTCTCAATTGCTGTCTCAGTGTGCCCTGGGAGTAGGCTGGCATGGCAGGCCCCTGTGCCTGCTTGCTGGTGCTTTAATCCACTGAGCTATTTGGCACACCCAGCTTTTAGTTTTAAGGAACCAATTAATATTTAACTATTCTTAGAGTACTCCTTGATTTAAAAACCTGATATTATCCTGCTGCTAGATAAGGCTTCATGTTTTGGATTATCCAGTTAATGCACCAACTACATTAGGGTCTTCAGCATTAAAATCATATTATATTCACATTTAAATTACTTGAGTGATAGGGAAGAGATGATAAATCTGCACTTTCTTCCTGACTTTCATAGCATTAGCATCTTATCATTAGATATATACAAATTAGTGTTTCTAAATTCATATGGTTATGCAGAGTGATTTCTAAATTAAGTCAGCGATTTTGTCTAGTCTCTCCCCTCCCTCCTTTTACTGGGGTTTGAACCCAGTGCCTTTGCAGTGACTTACATTTCTAGTGCCCACCCTGTTTTTCAGTTTTCAAATTGTGAGACTGGGTCTTGCTAAATTTTCCAGGTAAGAATAGGGCTTCTAGTTCTGCCTCTGCCTTCCAGAGTGCTGAGATTACAAGTGTATACCACCAGGCCTGGCTATCTTATCTTTTTTTTTTTTTTTTTTTTTAATTTTATGTATTTGGTACAGGGTGTCACTATGCAGCTTAGACTTGTAGTGATCCTGTTGTTTCAGCCTCTCTGGCAGTGGGATTACATGTGCACCACCATGCCTGGTTGGCCAGCTCATTGTGCCCAGAGTGGGACCAGCATGGCATCTGGTACTGGGGATCAAACCTGGGTCCTTTGCTGACTGCTGAGCTATCTCAGCAGCCCCTATCTTATCTATTTTTAACTGAAACAAAACAAAACAAACTTCTAATCTTATAGGTAAAATTAGTTGTGTTGCACTTATAGACCAAGTATATGATTCCCCAAGGCTGAGAGTAGAGCTGACTTTGAACCCTTCTTAGTCCTGTAAGACAAATGAAAATTAGTACAAGTCTAATATGTGTCTGGAAGAAGCACAGGGTGTTGTTGGGGAGAGTGTCTGTGCTAGAAAGAGCAGTCATAAAACAATTCACAGTGTAAGATATAAGGAATCATGCAGATGAATGGCAGTTACATGTCAAAGTGGCCCCAGTTGTATGGAGACTGTCCCACTATTGCCATAAATTCAACTCTTTATTTTTATTCAGGGTGGCTATCAGGCAAAAGGTCTGGTTATTTGGTTTATTGTCATTGAGTAGATAACTATAGATAGATAAAAGGCACAAGGATGCTCAGTTCTGATAGGCTAAGTATCAGAAGTGTGAAGCATGGATGATCAAACAGAATTGTTTCCATTGGGCAAGATAGTAGCAGTCGTGGAGTAGAGTCTCAAGAATTGAGGATAATAAGGAACATGACCAGCAGATTTAAGATAAATTCTCTTGTCCATTATCTATTCGTCTTCCTAACTCAGAATTAGAGCAATGAGACCCCTTAGATTGCATTATAAACTATCTCCTGATTACATTTAAGTGGTGAATTTTATTGAAAATACCAGTTAGAAAATGATTTTTGTTTTGTTTAAAAATCAGAGTGGCTATGGCTATGTGATTACTTGTGATAGTCAGTATGAAGGCGTGGCTAGTGTTTCAGCTCCATGCTGTCATTTATTAGCCCTGTGACCACTAGCAAATCATTCCTTTGTCTTAATTTCCTTACCTCATTATTCTTTCCCTTTTTAATGAAACTTTTTACAGATCAAGTTTTGTTCAAATCTGTACACATAAACAAAGCTTAAGGGGAGTTAAAAAGCTAAAAACCTAGACCCTAAGTTTTACTCCTCTCCCCTCCAGTTATTTGTGGGAGTTGAAGCTCAGAAGAATCTTCCTGTTGCAGGTCACCTAAGATCTAACACTTTCAGTCTGGGGATTTATATAGCTTAGCCTAGAGTGGTTGCCTAATGTGCCCCAGAACTGGTTTCATCCTCAGTAACCTGCCTCTCCCCCAAGTTTAACTTTTTTCTGATTGGAAAGAGATGTATCACACTTTAAAATGGTATCCTGTAGGGAGTAGAACTGAGGAGTTTTACTTTTTATGTTATACTTAAAAAAAATTATTGAGAAACAAATAGCAATGAGGCAGTTTCAAAACCAATTATTAGCACATTTTCAATAATTCATACATTGCATATTGTTGTCTTAAGTGGTTATTCATTGTACAAGATGTAGACATGATATCCTGTCTACAAACACTATTAGAACAAATCTCTATTCATTCAATTAAGACAATGCAGCTGTATATCTTATCCTAACTATTTTGAGTATACAGATACAAAATAGTCTTTCATTTGTATTCCCCTTTTTTGCTTAGTTTTGTCAGAGAAGGGCATTCCATTATCATTTAAATATTGTAGGTGCATGAATTCAGCAAAATATTTCAATATAGTCCAGCAATCCATAATAGTAGTGGGTTTTCTGTAAGACTAGCAATGTCTGAAGTTGTTGACTTGAGCCTGTTACAACTCAGCATATTAATATGGCTTTACTTTTTATACTTCGTTTTTATACTATGTTATACTTTTATACTTTTGGAAATTTTACATGTATTTTATAATAAATCCAAAAGACTTGGATTTGCTCTTCTGGGTGAATTATATTGCAGAAGTAATACAGAAGTGTTAAAATTCAGCCTTTATTGGTTTCCCAGATAGCAGACCCTACATTAGCTGAAATGGGAAGAAACTTGAAGGAGGCAATGAAGATGCTGGAGGATGGTCAGAGGTAAGCAGGTAGATGCCACCTTCTGCCTTTCAGTATGTTAAACCTGTTCTGTAACTGGTGCCTCTGGTTTCTTTCTGTTAAGGATGCCTTTTAATTCCCAAATGCCATGCATAGCTTCTGCTAACTTTAAAATTGGTATTTGTCTGATGTAGAAGGTACTTTGTAATTAAAAGATTTTGAAATTGAGGGGAAGGACTTAAAATTATCCTGTCTCTTAAGTTTTATTTATATAATATTGATTTGAATTTATACATTCTTCTTTTAAATTTTTTTGAAAGAGAATAAAACATAATTTAAAAAATCTTAGAAATGACACAGTTTTGGGGCTGGTGAGATGGCTCAGTGGTCTAAAGCACCTACTTAGAACAAGCTTAGCAAAGCACAGGGACTGCAGTTCAAT
>NW_004524776.1:4127841-4129688 GCF_000260255.1 Octodon degus
AGTTGCTTTCCCTTTCACAGTATCCACTGTACTTTTCAGGTTTTATTTACTCTTTCAGGTTCTTATACTAGGGAGACCATGATTTTTACACATGCAGGTCTGCTTTATTTTACTTATGAGTATGGTCTCTAGTTAAATCCATTTACCTATAAAATCTTTGCATTTATCTTTTTTTTTTTAGTTGAGTGTCTTAGTTACTCTTCTCTCATTGCTGGGACAAACACCTGACACCCAACATGAAAGAAGGAAAGGTTTATTTAGCTTACAGTTAGTGGAGGTTTCAGTCCATACTCAGCTGTCTTTAAGGCAGAGTGCCACAGGGCAGAGGACAGCCATTCATGGCTAGCTAGCCTCTCCCCTCCTTACACTGTAATGCAGAGTACCCCCCCCCCCTGCAGAACCCACACTCACAATCCTAGCATTGAATCAAGAATGAATCACAAACTCCAGAAGCCAGCCTATGACTGCATGAGGCTTTGGAGGGACAATTAGACAGAGACTATAACACTGAGTCATATTCTTTATATAAAAATACATCTTTTTTATGCATTCCTCATTTAATGGGCATTTGGGTTGTTTCCAAGATTTAGCTATGTCAAACTTATGCTGCTATAAACATGGGTGCACATAGGTCACTGTGATATGATGTTTTCAGTTTGGCATCAACTGAGACATGGAAGTTTTTTTTTTTAATTTTATGTATTTGGAATAGGGTCTCACTATGTAGCTCAGGCTCATAGTGATTCTTCTGTTTTCAGCTTCCCCAGTGTTGGGATTACAGGTGTGCACCACCCTGCCTGGTCTCAGTGGCCAGCTCAGCAGGGCCAGGGTGGGGCCAATATAGCATGCTATACTGGGGATCGAATCCCAGTCCTTATACTTGCCAGGCAGGTAATTAGACTACTGAGCTATCTCTCCAAACGCGAGATGGAAGTTTTTGGTTTTTTAAAAAATTTTCTTTTTCTGAAACTTGGATTGCCCAAAAGTGGGGTCTGAGATGTGATAAGTGTTTCAAATAACTATATCAGTCACTAAGAGGTTCTAAATGATGTGGTCACATGTGTATGTGTTCAAGTTAACATGATAAAGTTTTGTCTTTCCTTTATGTTAGAAGAACAGAACAGGAAAAAGAAAAGACGCTTCTATCAGAGGATATTCCAGGCCCACTGCAGGGCAGGTAGGTGGCAATGAATATTAAAGGTAGAAGCTTTTCGTAATCCAAGATTTCACCATCATCCTTACTTTCAATTTTAATTTGAATAAGCGCAAAGAAAACTTAAATAGTTTTGTGCAGTGTAACATTAGAAAATTAAAATGCCATTGGTATTAGTAATACTGAGCTTATCAGCCTCTTTCTCTTTCTCACTCAAAAGTTAATACAGCCTCATGACTCAAAGCCATGCACAAATCTGTAATTATAACTGGAGTATCATATTGAGCTCATTCTTAATGAGATATTGAGATAGTTACACTTCATAAAAAAATAAAACTTCAAGTTAAACTGAATCCTGATTATCTTGTAATAACTCTTCTATCTAATGTGAGTTTGGTTTTTAAAAACTTCATCAGCAATATTTCCATACCAGCTTATCTGAATTTTAAAGATAGAGAATATATATCAAGTGTGTTAGAAAAGCCAAAAGTCCATATTAGACGGTAGAAGGGCCTAGCACAGTGGTACTGGCCTATAATCCCAGCTATTCAGGAAGCTGAGGCAGAAGGATCTTAAGTTTGAGGACAGGAAACTTAGAACTGTCTCAAAAAAGTTCTGAGGATGTAGCTCAGTAGTAGAACATTTGGCTCATACAAATTTAATCCCAAGTACTACACACACACACACACACACA
>NW_004524776.1:4129788-4163458 GCF_000260255.1 Octodon degus
GACTTTTTGATAGAAATATTGTGAGAAATATTTTAATTTGGTAATATTTATCATTTTTGTAATACCTCAAATGAAAATGTCATTTGTAATGTTGATTGGCAGAGTGATTTAATTTTTTACAACTAAAACAAATCAATCAAATCTTTGGGGTTTGAACTGGGTTGGAGGTGAGGGAGTAGCTGACTACAATTTTCACAGGATGTTTGCAGTCAATCTGGAATTAAGGTCTGAGCCCGGCTTTTCCTGAGACAAACATTTTTTCTTTTATAACCAGGAAACAGCAGTTAGGTCAACAGTACAACTCCCTTAAAATGTACATTGACTTGAATCAGTTGTCAAGGTTACATGGGGGAACGTCACAATATTATAGTCAGTGTTACATCTAGCATACCTGGATATCAATATTATAAAATAGTCACCCCCGAAATAAAATAGTCTTCCCTACTTTAGCATGAATTGTGCTGATTTAAAGCCCTCTAAGCTGGGTTTGGTGGTGCACTTGGAAGACCAAGACAGAGGATTGCCATGAGTTTGAAGCCAGCATTGACTACATAGTAAGTTCAAGGCCAGTCTGGACACATAGTGAGATCCTGTCTCAAAAGAATAACTCAACATAGGAAGCAAATCCTGTAAATCTCCTTAAAGGGAAAAAAGGGTTTAGGTTTTGTTTGTTCTTCTAATTGTTTAGAAGAACAGCAGGTTCCCTGGAAGAGATACTTCCAGAAACATCTATAATTGTCAGAATGACATTAAAACCAGTGACCAGGAGTATATACACTTAGTGCCAGTATCAAACATTTGAAACCAATAATATGCTAGGTATAGGGTTAAATGCTTTGTAGGCACTGTCAGCTTTCACCATCGCCTTTTTATAACATGGGTTTAGTAAGTTGAGATAGCTTATTATAAGCGAGTACCACTGTGCTAGGCCCTTCTGCCTTTTTATATAGACTTCTGACTTTTCTAACACACTTGATATATATTCTCAATGTGTCTCAAGTTTTCCTCTGCCCTACAATGTCTGAGGGGCTCCCTCTTATTTGAAGGAAGAATGGGTTTCTTGGCATTGTTTTGACAGTACTTCTCTTTTGAAAGAGGGAATTTTAATCATTTCCTTATTAGTAGAAATAACATTTTAGCATTAGTATATAACAAGTTGCCTTGCTGTTGCTTACTACTTTAGCCATGTGAATTCTCATAATTTTCTGCCTGCTCATGTAATGAGCAATGAGTAACATATCTTGGATAGAAATTTGTTTATATTCTAAGTAGATCTCAAGTTTCCCAGCTTGAGAAACGTGTAATGATGTTTACATGTTTAATGCAGTTAGTGTAAGTAAACAAGTCTTGTAGGTGGAGTAAAACAAGATGTACCAGTAGAATTAGAGTGTTCTCACTGCTTTTTTGACCTTCTAGTATGTGTGTGTGTGTGTGTGTGTGTGTGTGTGTAGTACTTGGGATTAAATTTGTATGAGCCAAATGTTCTACTACTGAGCTACATCCTCAGAACTTTTTTGAGACAGTTCTAAGTTTCCTGTCCTCAAACTTAAGATCCTTCTGCCTCAGCTTCCTGAATAGCTGGGATTATAGGCCAGTACCACTGTGCTAGGCCCTTCTACCGTCTAATATGGACTTTTGGCTTTTCTAACACACTTGATATATATTCTCTATCTTTAAAATTCAGATAAGCTGGTATGGAAATATTGCTGATGAAGTTTTTAAAAACCAAACTCACATTAGATAGAAGAGTTATTACAAGTAAGATAATCAGGATTCAGTTTAACTTGAAGTTTTATTTTTTTATGAAGTGTAACTATCTCAAGATATCTCTTTTATCATGTAGCTACTCAACTAAAAAGATTTAAAAAACTTGCTAAAGCTGGCTTGGATGAGAGAAATAGTTGTGGGTGGAGTGGGGAGAGGTGTGTATGTGTGTAGATGAGTATGCATACATTTTCTCTACCAGTCCATCAACTCTTTTTATCCTGCAGTGGACAAGATATGGTGAGCATCCTACAGCTAGTTCAGAATCTGATGCACGGAGAGGACGATGAGGAACTTCAGAGCACCCGGTAATGGAGAATGGCTGAAAGCTCCCTTTTGAAAGTCTGGGCGTGCTTGATTTCATTAGCAATTCCATTCTTACAAGTGACTCTAATAAGAAATTGTGTTGTATTATGGGTTAAATATTATACTGAGATGTTTTCTCTTTTCAGAAATAATTCATGTATTTTAGGTAATACATATAAGTATATATATATTTATTTATTTTTTTGTTGGAACCAGGGATTGAACTCAGGCCCTTGCGCTTATCAGGGAAGTGCTTATTCTACTGAGCCATCTCCCCAGCCCTAGGTAATATGTTTTGTAAAAGGAAGAAATTTACTAAAATTAGATCCAGCCAGGCATGTTGGTATATATCTGTAATCCCAGCATGCAGGAGGGCTAGCCTGAATTTCATAGTGAGACCTTGTCTCAGAAAAAATATTTCAGGCCAGAGAGATAGCTCAGTAGGATAAGATCCTGAGTTCAATCCCTGGTACTGAAAAAAAAAAGAAAGAAAAAAGAAAAAATAGTATTTCAAAAATAAGTAAATAATATAAGGGCCAGCCAGATAGCTCAGTGGACCGAAGTGCATGCTTAGGCAGATGCAGGGTCTGGGGTTTGTTTCGTGGCCTGCCCTGCTGTGCTGGCCTTGCCCCAGGGTACGCTGAGACAACTGAGACTGGGCATGGTAGCACACCTGCAATCCCAGTGTTTGGGAGACTAAAAACTGAATCACTACGAGTCTGATCTATGTAGTGAGACCCTACAGACCCTGTACTAAATACATTAAAAAAAAAAAAGTACGTAATATTAGACCGTATAATTTTTATGCTATGGAGTCCTACCAAAGCTGTGTGCTTTTCCACTTCTGCTTGCTAGAATTGCTGTAGTTTTCTTTTCTTCTTCTTCTTCTTCTTCTTCTTCCTCTTCTTCTTCTTCTTCTTCTTCTTCCTTTTTTTTTGCGGAACCAGGGATCGAACTCAGGCCCTTGCGCTTGCCAGGGAAGTGCTTATTCCAATGAGCCATCTCCCCAGCCCCTACTGTAGTTTTATTGGTGACAATCCACATCATCTGGGAATCATCCAGTTCTTTTATTTATTCATCTACTTAACTAATTTCATTTTGTCTTCTATGTTTCAAATTTTTGTAATAATGTGTTCTTGTTCAAAATTCAGTAGATAAAAAAGTATACAAAGACAGTTTTCCTCTCTACCTCTGCCTCCCTAATTCTCTTCCCTAGGACGGTATTACTAGTTTCTTATATATGCTTTCTTCCCAATTTTGCATATGTGTAGACATCGACAAAATGTCTATAGCCAGGCTGGGGAGATAGCTCAGCAATCTAAGCGCCTGCCTGGCAAGTGCAAGGAACCAGGTTTTATCTCTGGTATTGCATGCCCTGCAGAGCTGGCCACTGAAACTGTGTGTGGTAAGGAACACCTATAATCCCAGTGCTGGGGAGGCTGAGACAGGAGGATCACTACGAGTCTAAGCTGTGCAGCAGGACCCTGTACCAAATACATAAATAAATAAAAGATTTAAAAAATGTCTACAGCCATCTTCTCCAAAACATAATATGCCCAGAGTCAGCACGCTGCTTTTTCCCCAGAGTTCATTGCATATCAGTAAAAAAAAGGAGCTTTATCTTTCAGAGATATTTAGTTGTACTTTGAATGACTGACCTGTATTTTATGTAACTAGTCTGTTCATATTTTATTGGAAAAAAACTTCACTGTAGCTAGTGACTTTGGACATGTCATTTCTTCTCCTCCTCCTCCTCCTTTGATTCTCCTTTCTCTTTCCCACCTTTTGTTTTTTCTTTTGATAGTGAGGATTGAATCCAGGGCCTGTGCACTGAACTACATCCCCAGCTTTTAAAAATTTTGAGATGGGGTTTTATTTATTTATTTATTTTATTTATTTATTTATTTATTTTTGCTAAACTAGGCTTCATTTTGGAAAAGAGAACTGAATTAGATTTTAGTGGAGGTCATGGGCAAGAAGGGGTACCCCAACAGTATTGTACCCCCAAGGGTGGGCTGAGGGCCAAGCTGAGCCTCAAGTGGGTCTCTTGCTCCCAATGCTCCCTTGTACAGCTGTCTCCTCATGGGCTCTGGGGCAGCCTCGGGAGAGGTGCAAAGTTGCATTAAACTCAAACTTGTGATCCTTCTGCCTCAGCCCTCCAGAGATAATAGCTATATGCTAAGAATGAGTCATTTCTTACAGAGGCAAATGTCCGGGGGATGAAATCTTAGCAATGTGGTGGGGGGTAAGGTAGTATGTACATTTGTAATTTCAACAGTACTATGTCTTCCTTCTTGGAGTTATGCTAATTGACAGTCCTAGTAGTAGTATATGAGAATATCTCATTTGCCATGTCTTTGCCTGCAGTGGTGTTATCAAATTTAAGGATCTTTAATAAGTGAAAAGCAGTATGCTGGTGTGGTATGTCAGCATAATTTAAAATTACTTCTCTTGGGGCTGGGGAGACGGCACAGTAGAATAAGCACTTGCCTGGCAAGCGGAAGGGCCTGAGTTCAATCCCCGGTTCTGCCAAAAACAACAACAAAAACAAAAAAACAAAACAAAAAAAAAGTACTTTTCTTTTGAACCAGGTTAAGTCTCTTTTTTTGTCTATTTTAAGACTTCCAATATTTTTATTTCCCTTTTTGTAAACTGACTTTTGCCCATGATCCTGTTTGGTTCTTTGTCTTTTTCTTACTGTTTATAGCTAATAGTTGTACCTTTTTCTTCTTTTTCTTTTTTATAGGTTTCTTTTTTTTTTTTTTTTCTGGCGGAATCAGGGATTGAATTGAGGCATTTGCACTTGCCAGGGAAGCGCTTATTCCACTGAGCCATCTCCCTGACCCCTATAGGTTTTCTTTATAAAAGAAATTGATCCATCCATTTTAATTAAATATAAAGGAAAAAAGTAACTCCTCTTGAATATGCTGTATTATTTTCAGTATATCTAATGCCAAAAATTGATCTATAGTAGTTCTAAAAGTATTTTCTACTAATATTATCCTAGTTATACCCTCCATATTTGTTTGTTTTGGTTTTTGTTTGAGCATTGGAACCCAGGGCCCAATGCATGGTACTACTGAGTTGTAGTCCTCCAACCTCCTCCTCTGTACTTTATTTATTTATTTATTGGTACTGGGAATTGGACTTATAACCTTGTACTTGCCAGATAGGCACTATGCCACTAAGCTGTCTTCCCAGCCCTTCATTTTTTTATTTTTTAAAGAATAAAAAATAATAATAATAAATAAAAAAATAAAGAATACAAAATGGTAACATACAAACACACACACACACACACTAGAAGAAATGGTATAAAATTTCATTAAAATAATAGGAATTCAACAGTGGTTGTTGTATTACATAATATCTTCAAAACCAAGGAAGTGTCAGAGGAGTCAGATGAGGATATGGGATTTGGTCTCTTTGACTGATCACCAAAAAGCAAACTATTCAGCCTGCCTGATTGGCAAAACAAGGAATAAAGGCATAATTCCCTTTCAAAAAAAAAAATGTTATCTCCAAATTAGTTGTTTAGGTTACCAGATACAAACCTGCAAAATTAGTATAAACCAAAGTTATAAAAAATTTAAAAAGTAGGGCTGGGGAGATGGCTCAGTGGAATAAGCACTTCCCTGGCAAGTGCAAGGGCCTGAGTTCAATTCCCGGTTCCACAAAAAAAAAAAAAAAAATTAAAAAGGAAAACTAAAAATAAAAAAATAAGCATTAACTGCTCCTTTCAATAGACCCACAGAAATTAGCAGTATAATTACCCAAGCTATCCTGCAATCCTGCATGTATACATAAATTTATCTTTTTCCCTTTCCTCATCCCACTTTTTCCTTCCCATATCTATTATACCTTTTAGATTTTATTTACTCTTCCTTTGTCTTACACTAACGAGACAATCTGATGTTTGTACATGCAGGTCTGATTTATTTCACTTAGCAGTACAGTCTCTAGTTGTATGTATTTACCTATTAAAAAACCTTTTTTCTTTTTGTGGTACTGGGGTTGAACTCAGGCCCTCGTACTTGCCAGGCAGGAGCTTATACCGCTGAGCTATCTCCCTAGCCCTTCTATTTACCTATAAAAGCTTCAAATGTATCTTTTTTTAATAGCTGAATAATACTCCATTATGTAAAAATACCACATCTTTTATATCCATTTCTTAGTTGATGGGCATTTGGGTTGTTTCCAAGATTTAGCAATGACAACTTGTGCTGCTATAAAAAACATGGGTGCACATAAATCACTGTGGTATAATGTTTTCAGTTCTTTTGGGAAAATACCTAGGAGGGGAATAACTGGCTTGAGTGGGACCTCTAATCCTAGCTTTTTGAGGAGTCTCCATACTGATCTCCATAATGGTTGTACCAGTCTGCACCTCCACCAGCAGTGGAGAAGGGTTCCTTTTCCCCACAGCCCCTCCAGCATTTGTTATTGGTTGTCTTGATGATGGCCATTCTTTTTGGTATAAGATGGAATCTCAGCATTGTTTTAATTTGCATCTCTTGAATGACCAATGATGTTGAATATTTTTCCTATACTTGTTGGCCATTTGTGTCTCTTCGTTTGTGAAGTATATATTCATCTCAGATATCCATGTTTGTATTTGGTCTTTGAATTTTGGAGGCCTGATTGTTTTTAATTCTTTATATGTTATAGATAGGAGTCCTTTGTCTGAGGAACAGTTGGGTATAATTTTTTTCCCACTTCATGGGTTTTCTTTTCACTGTTTGTTATTTCTTTTGATGTGCAGAAATTTTTCAAATAGATGAGATCCCAATTGTTGATTCTTTGAAGAATTTCCTGTGTTGTTTGATTTTTGTTCATAAAATCTACCTTATCCCTATGTCTTTAACATTTCTACCTACTTTCTCCTCCAGAAGATTTAGTGTTTCAGTTTTATATTTTATATCTGTGATCCATTTTAACTGAAGTTTTGTGCATGGTGATAGACTTGGGTCTAATTTTACCCTTTGGCATGTGGAAAGCCAGTTTTCCCAGCACCATTTATTAAAGAGGCTATCTTTCTCCCAGTGAAGATGTTTGGCCCCTTTATCTAAGATAAGGTGGCTGAGTGTATTTGTAGTTGAGTCTGCATCTTCTAATCTGTTCCAATGGTCCTCAGGTCTGGTTTGTTTGTTTTTTTTTTTTTCCAGTACCATTTTGTCACAGCTTTGTAGTATAATTTCTTTCTTTCTTTTTTTTTCTTTTTTGTTTTTTCTTTTCTTTTTTTTTTTTTTTTCTCTACCTGGGATTGAACTCAGGACTTTATGCTTGCCAGGCAAGTGCTTATTCGACTGAGCTATCTCCCTCCTGGCCTTGTAGTATAATTTCAAGTCAGGGATTGTGATGCCTCTTGCCTTTCTTGTGTTGCCCAGTGTTGCTTTTGCTATTCTCCTCTGTACTTCTTAAGGCTGGTATTTAATGTTTTAAATATATTATTAAATATATTAAAAGGAAATTATTCAAAAGCAGTTTGTACATACTCATTAAGGGATATTTACTTTTTCATTTAAAGACTTTAAGATTGAAAACATTTCTTTCTCAAAAGCTACAACTAAACCTCTTCAATAAGAGGGATAATAATCTCTGAGGACTTGAATTTTAATGCTATTTCTCCCAAACTTTCAGTACCTTATATTGCATTGAATTTTCTGAATTTGTGTAAATTTCTGCCTTCTGGACAGTAAGTAGATTTCAAGTCTGCAAGATTTCTTAAGGAACATTGTGTCCCTTAAGTTTTGTTTTTTATTCTTTGACTCTTAACACTTTTTTTAAAAAAATCTAATGAACTTTTATTAACAGAATCCAGAATATTGGAGAACAAGGTCACATAGCTTTATTGGGACATAGTCTGGCAGCTTATATTTCAACTCTGGACAAAGAGAGGCTGAGAAAACTTACAACTAGGATACTTTCAGATACCACCTTGTGGCTCTGCAGAATTTTCAGGTAAAAACATAAGATTTACTTCCCCTAAAGTTTGTTTGAGTCAGATATCAGGATCTTTTGTCTGGAGCTATACTGGGCTTAACCTGAGCAGCTATACTGCTGGTTGGAAGGGTTGCTTAACCTTATGCCTCAGTTTTATCATCTGTTCAGTGGGGTAAGCATTAGTATTACATCACAGACTTACGTGGTTTAAGTGAGCTCATGGATTAATACATTTAAAAAGTTGAGACTATAAAGCACCTGTGTTTGATAGTGTCAGCATTTATTTTTAATTACAATTATCACATGTTAATAGGAGGTAGAGCAATGATTTAAACTTTCATTTTATTCTCTCTCCTTCTCTAGGAGATTGTGAAGCATAAAAAAACCCCAGGTCGATTGTAATAAAACAAAAAGTTGTTTTATTAAGCATAAAACAATTAGCATTTTTGACAGCTTTATTTATTCTGCATGTCTTAGGACTGAAACTCTGCTAACAACCATACCTGCATTTCCAGTCCTGGCCAACATAAGCCAGAACTGTGATATTCAGGCTTTTTGTATCCAGAAGATTTCTAATCTTTGTTTTCCATACTCTCTGCTTTTTCTAGATTACTGGTATGGATAAAAGGTCACTGCCACTCTTTTTTATAACCTCTAACTGCAGTGTGGTCAGCCATTTAAATGGAGGTGTTTCACATTTCTACCCTCTCTGCTTGACCTAGGTGAAAATATCAGTCTGGCTTAACAGAAGAATTGATTCCATGATTATAAGATTATAAATCAGAATTAATCAGAAATAGGAGAACATTAATAAATAGGTGTCTTTTAATAGGTATGAAAATGGCTGTGCTTATTTCCATGAAGAAGAAAGAGAAGGACTTGCCAAGATCTGTAGGCTTGCCATTCATTCTCGATATGAAGACTTTGTAGTAGATGGATTCAACGTGTTATATAACAAAAAGCCTGTTATATACCTGAGTGCTGCTGCTAGACCTGGTCTGGGCCAGTACATTTGTAATCAGGTAATTTTTTTCTTTTTTCTTTGAGATGGGGTCTCACTATGTTGTCCAGAATGGCCTTGAATTTCTGAGTTAAAGCATTCACTCTGCCTCAGCTGGGACTACTAGTATGGCACATACCTGTCTTGAAACTTTGAAAGCTGTGGACTTATTTCTTTAGTTGGTATTCTTTTCAAGTGGAAAGGAAGATAGTCTTCATATATGCTTGTTTTGTTATGTAAAAAATATGGTGGTATTGAATTCAGAAATACCACAGTCAACATTTTATCTTGTTTTTCCAGACAAAGTGTGTGTATTCTTACATAGTATCTGGATTTTTTCACTTACTGTTGTAATGAGAGTAATATATCATGTTTTAACAATTCAAGTAAAACTTATTTTTAATATCTTCATGATAATTCCTGGACATCTTGGTACATAAAGCTTTGCCAAACTGGGTGTGGGTCCTATTCCTGTAATTGCAATACTTGAGAGGCTCAGGGAGGAGGGAACTGCAAGTTCAAGGCCAGTCTGGGCTACATATCAAGACACTATCTTAAAAAAGAAAAAATTTTGTCTATATTTGGAATTTTATTCTCTTCATAGCTTTTCAGAGCCAATCTAGAATTTTTTTTTCTTCTGTGTTTTAGGGAAGGGTCTACAGCATGTTCAGGGTCTCACTACTAGATCGGACTCATAATGATTCTATTTACAGCCTCCAAAGTGGTAGGATTATAGGCACGTGCCACTATGCCCAGTCTCAGTGCGCCCCAGCGGTGGGGCCAGCACAGTAGGCCTGGGGATCGAACCCCCAGCCCCTGTGCCTGCTTGCAGGTGCTTTAATCCACTAAGCTATTTGGCTGGCCCTTTTTTATTTTTTATTCCTGTATTTTTTAGGGAAGTGTCTACAGGGTGTTTAGGATCTCACTACTAGATCAGACTACTGATTCTCCTGTTTACAGCTTCTCAAATGCTGGGATTACAGGTACATACCACCATGCCCAGTCTCAGTTGCTGTCTCAGCATGCCCTGAGTGTGGGGCTGGCACAGCAGGCCTGGGGATTGAACCCTGGCCCCTGTGCCTGCTTGCAGGAGCTTTAATTCGCTGAGCTATTTGGCCGGCCCTTCAATCTAGAATTACTAGATCAAAGAGCATTACCATTTTTAAAATTCATGCTTGGATGTAACCTAGCTGAGGGAACTACTTTGAGATAAGGAATTGTTAACTCTCTTGACCAGAAATGCTTAACACAAAACCCATAGGATTTGAGGGTTGATAGGAGATGTGAAGGCCCTGGGAGATGAACAGAAGAAATTCATGGACTTAAGCTGATGCTGAGCTATGAAGACTGATCACAAGAGATTATGTCCTCTTCTTGAGGTTATACAAAGTGGGGAGTAGTTTTTGTTGCAGGAACTGGACCCAAGGCTATACTCCTAGGCCATTTTATTTTTTTATTTTGAGACTGGTTCCCACTAATTTGCTAAGTTGCTAAGTTTGGGGCTGAACTTTCAATTTTCCAGCCTCCTCTCAGAGTGTGGGAGTTCTGTGTTCTTGTAGAAACAGGATATAAATTATTTGAGTACGTACTCTAAACCATGCTCCTGTGAATCTGAAGCTGTCTTGGGATAGCAAACTAATCACCAAAACATGAGTTAGGGTATTTTGTTAACTGAGAAAAGCAAGTGGCAATCTGTTGACTATGTGTGATGGTTGTGTTCATATTTTTTAAAGTATGTGTCTTGTTTTGAGCATGGCACATATCTGTAATCTCAGAATTTGAGAGGCTAAGACAGGAGGATCACTGAGAGTTTGGGGCCAGCCTGAAGCACATAATGAGACCCTGTCTAGTAAAAGAATGTATGTGTTTATATAAATATTTTAATACCTAAGAAACAGGGCTGGAGAGATGGCTCAGTGGTCTAAAGCACCTACTTGAAACAAGCTTGGCAAAGCACACAGGGACCACGGTTCGATCCCCAGCACCACATGCCAGCCAGACCCGCCCCCTGGTGGGCTGAGCTGGCCACACACACACACAATAAATAAGTGTAATAATACCTAAGAAACAGATTTATCTGTATACGTATATTTATACCTAGAAAATGTCTGGAAAATTATATGCTGCACTGTTACTAGTGGTAAATTAGTGCCTTAAACTGCCTAGTTTTTAATGATTTGTTTCATTTGTTATCACTTTTGTAACATTTTCAAAGATCATAGGACTGGGGACATATATAGCCCAGTAACAGAGCACCTTACCTACCAGAGTAAGGTCCTGGGTTCAATCCTCAATGCTGCTTTAAAAAAGTCCTTTAAGGGGAAAAATAATGTGTGAATAAATTACTAACTTTTGGGCCTTTAAATGTTACCAAATCTTAGTTATACAGAACAATATGCTGCAACTGTTTACAATTCTAAAACTATAAATTCCACAAGGATTTGGAAGCTAGAAATATGAAATTAATTTGACAGTAATAACTTTCCATAACACTGACTTCATTTAGTTAAGAAATGTACATCTGCTAATACATACTTGTTTTTAGGGGTGGGTGGATCCATAAATAAGATATTGTTCTTGAAATGCCTTTATCTAGTGTTATTTACCAGAAATGCTTGGAGGAGGAATCCTAAATTACCCTTCAACATTCTGGGCACTCAATAATTGCTTTCTTTGAAAAAGTCTTTTTGTTTATATTACTTGACTATTTTAGAAAATTTTATATTGTGTCCTCTTGTAAAGTGCTTGGAAATTAACTTTTTTGTAATGACTTTCCAAATGTACTTTAACATACAGTGATGATATTAATATTAAGAATTCCTTAGGGGAGAAATTTCTTTTTTAGATAGGGTCTTGCTGTGTAGTTCACTGTGTAGTTAAAGCTGGCCTCAGACTTGCAGTGATCCTCTTACCTTAGCCTCCTGAACTCTTGCACCATCATACTTGCTGAGACTTTTTTCTTTTTAAATAATAAGTATGTCTTGTCCTAAAACACTCGATATTTCACAGTCATAAGTGAATTTTTAAATTTTTTTTGATAAGTGAATATTTACAAAGATCTTTGTACTAAAGTTGTGTGTTTCTTCTTACAGCTTGGTTTACCCTTTCCATGTTTGTGTCGTGTGCCCTGTAACACTATGTTTGGATCTCAGCATCAGATGGTGAGTTATCCTTTTGTTTTATAAAGTAACATGAAATTGTATTTTGAAACTGTGTCATCTTTTCAGCTGAAGTTCTCTTTGCTGGCCTTCACATAATGACTAGCTTTTATTTGCTGCTTTAGTCTTTCTGTTGCTTCTGTGTTTGAATGTCCATAAGGCTGGCCAATGTGTAGGTCAGGCGAACCTAGCTTTTAAGGACTCTTGTAATCATATGTCACTTGCTTCTTTTCTTCTTTCTGGGGGAAAGGAGTGAGTATTGAATCCAGAGCATCATGTATACTAAAAATACATTATATCCAGCCCTATCACATTCTTTAAACAGAAACATGGTAACCAATTAAGCACCAGAAATTCCTTCTAAAGTTAATACTTTTAAGTAATTATTCAATGGCTTGTGTTCGTGAATGGCAGATTGTGATATTGAGATTCTTTGTAATCTTGCGATTGAGCTGGTTTTATTTTTAGACATGCAAGTGATAAACTTCTGCATATTAAAAAAGCTGGAGGAAAAGGAATAGATTTTAGATTTCTGTATTCTTTTTTCGAGGTAGTTTCATTTTTAATTTAAATATATCAATATTGGGCCAGCCAAATAGCTCAGCAAATTAAAGCACCTGCAAGCAGGCCCAGGGGCTGGGGTTCAATCCCTGGGCCTGTCCCCCTGGCCCTGCCCCTGGAGTACGCTGAGGTGGCAATTGAGACTGGGTGTGGTGGCATGTACCTGTAATCACAGCACTTGAGAGGCTGTGAACAAGAGGATCACTTGAGTCCAATATAGTAGTGAAACCCTAAGCACTCTGTAGACCCTTCCCTAAAATACAAAAAAAAAAAAAAAAAAAAAAAAAGATATATCAGTATCAATGTAGATTCTTGTGTTTTTCTTTTACTCTTTTTGAAGAGATTGAGAGATCTTTCTTTCTTTCTTTCTTTTGGTATCAGGACCTTGTGCTGAGCTATCTCCCTGGCACAGAGAGACCATTTTTCTTTTCTCTATTTAGGTTAGGGTCTACAGGGTCTCATTACCTCCCAAATGCTGGGATTACATGTCCAGTCTCAATCTCCATCTCAGGGTACCCCAAGGGCAGTAAAGCAGGCTAAAGCAGGCACTTTAGTCTGCTGAGCTATCATTCTGGCCCCCAACATTTTCATTAAATGTAAATATTTAAAACCAGAGAAATACTGGTCCTGCTGGTCCTACATATATACCACATTTTTTATTTGTTTGTTCAGATAGGATCTCACTGTGGACTTTAGACTAACCTTAAGCTCACTCTGTAATCTATGTTGGGCTCAAACTCGTAATCCTGCCTCTGCCTCCCAAGTGTTGGGATTATAGGCATTTACACTATGCTCAGAAGTATACTTTTTTTATATCATTGAAGTAATTTTTTCTTATTAGTCTTTAAAGAAAACAGATAGTTATGAATAAAAATTGACATGAGTAATTTTGAGACTCATGAGGTTCCTTTGGAAGTCATACTTTTTCATTGTATAACTTTTAGCTTCATGTTTTTGTGGGGCTTTATTTTTATTTATTTTTGTTTTATCTTGTCTCAGGATGTTGCCTTCCTAGAGAAACTGATTAAAGATGATATAGAACGAGGAAGACTGCCCTTGTTGCTTGTTGCAAATGCTGGTAGGTATCATAAACTTGAATCTTTGATTTTGCATGTATAAAGGGAGTACTTTGTCTAAAAAGGCCAAGTCTGGCTGGTGAGCTATCTCAGCAGACTAAGTGTCTGCTTAGGCAAGCACAGGGACTGGGGTTTGATTCCCATACTGTATGCTTTGCCAGCCCTGCCCCAGGACGTGCTGAGCCCTCCACGGAGTCTGGGCATGGTGGTGCACACCTGTAATTCCAGCACTGTGGAGGCTTAAAACAGGAGGATCACTGCGAATCCCAGATGTGTAGTGAGACCCTGTACAAAAGTAAAATAAAATAAAGCAAACTGGCCAACTCTGAAGAAATGTTTGTGTACTCTGTTTAAGACAGACTGTATCCACATAGTGGTTAGAGCTACTTATTAAAAGTTAGGTATTTATATTTTACAAACTCCTCTCACCCCCATGCTGGGGTTTGAACTTAGAGCTTAGCACTTGCTTAACAAGTACTGTACAATTGAGCGACTTGCCCAGCCCTAAAATGTACTCTTAAATATCCACTTTGTAGATAGCAGGTCAGCTACCACTTCTGCTATTTATTGTATTGAATTCGACATTCTACTTGAAGTCCTAGATTGTGTAACAAGGCAAGAAAAATAATTACATTATATTTAGATTATAAAAGAAGTAAAACTGTCTTGATTTATTAATTTATTTTTTTTTTCTTGAGACAGGGTCTCACTATATAATACAGGCTGGTCTTGAACTTGCTAATATAAATCAGGCTGACCTTGAACTCATGGTGATCCTCCTGTCTCAGCCTTCCAAATGCTGAGATTACAAGTTTGCTCTACCACACTGGGTTTTATTGATGATTGTATAGGTAGCTACTGAAGAAACTAAAGAAACAGCTAGTGAAATTAATTAGTAAACCTAGCAAGGTTGCTGGATTTTTACCTACTATCAATGCACAGAAGGAAATAGAATTTAAAATATTTATAATAGCACAAAAACATGAAAAATTTATAGTTAACAAAATACATGAAGAATCTGTACACTGAAAACGATAGAATGTTGATGAAAGAAACAAGACTCAAATAGGTGGACTGATATACTACGTGTTGGTCAGTATGAAGTCAGTTCTCCCTAAAATGATCTGTATATTCACCTTAATGTCAATTTCAGGAAGTTGCAGTTCTGTCCTGTCCCTTCCATTCCCTCTTACCCCTTCCCTCTGCCCTTCCTTTATCCTTTTCCTTTGTCCTGTCCTGTCCTGTCTTGTCCTGTTCTATTTATAATGGGAATTGAACTCAGGGCTTTATGCTTGCCAGGCAGGCACTATGCTGCTGAGGTATTTCCAAAGCCCACTGTGGTTTCTTATATACAGTGATTCTAAACCAATCATGGAAATGCAGAGGAGCTGAGAATAACCAAAATAATATTGAAAAGAACAGATTTGAAAGACTTACCTTATCTGATTTCAAGACTTATAAAGCTACAGATAGGGGCTGAGAGCATCTTCATTGGTAGAACACATGATCAGCATGTGTGAGGCCATGGCTTCAAGTTCCAGCACATGCCCACACAAATAAAACTACAAATAATCAAAACTTGGTGAGATTAAATGAAGAGAACATAGAAAGTTCACAAATGCTTGCATGATGTGTTATCACTTTGTTTTGGTTGTGGTACTGAAGGCCTTCACACTGAACGACATTCCCAGCTTATTTTTTATTATTTAATTTGAGACAGGGTCTCACCAGGTTGCCCAGGTAAGGCTTAGATTTTCAGTCTTCCAGTTACAGCCTCCTAGAGTGCTAGGATTATAGTGATATACCACTATACTCAGATAATCATTTAATTTTAACAATAATACCTACATAATTGAAGGGAATAACAATAATCTGGTAGTCTTTTTCCACCAGTAGTCTTGGAACAAGTGGACTATCCATATAGAAAAAAACTGAATCTCACTCATATCTATCTATAATATGTGTGTATATGTAAATAAACTACAGATGACTAACATTCCTAAACATAACAGCTAAGGTAATAAAACTTGTAGAAGAAAATAAAAGGTCTTTATGATGTTCAGTGTTAGGAAAAATTTCTCAAGACACAAAAAGCATTTTTGATAAATTAGATTTTATCAGAAATTAAAAGTGTGATTGGGGATATAGCTCAGTGGTAGTGCATGTGATTAGTATATGCAAGCCTCTGGAGTCAATTCCCAGCACCAAGAAAAAAGAAACTTTTTGCTATTTGAAAGAAACCCTATTAAGAAAACCAAAAGCAAGCTACAGAATGGGAGAAGTATTTGCAAAACAGTTTTCTGAAAATGTTTTACAATATGTGAAGAATTCTTACAAATCAATAAGACAGCTAATACAGTTATTAAAATGAAGATTTGAACAGGCATGTCACCAAAGAAATGTAAGTATATAAACACTCAAAAAGATGTTTAGGGCCGGGGGTGTGGCTTAGTGGTACAGCACCTGTCTGGCAAGCAGAAGGCCCTGGGTTCGATTCCTGGTACCAACAAAAAAAAGATGCTTAATATCACTAGTCATTAGAAAAATACAGTTTAAAACCAGTGAGAACTGGGGATGATGCTCAGTGACAGTGCTTACCTCACATATGGAAGGCTCTCTTTGGTTCCCAGGACCACATACTTACCCCAAAACAAACAAAAAGCACACTGTGGCATATCTGTTAGAATGCAAAAAACAATTACAGTACCAAATGCTAGAGAGTATGCAGAACAGCTGGAACTTTAATGGATTCCTAGTGGGTATGCAAAATCTTACAATCCTTCTGAAAAATTTTTGCCAGTTCTTCAAAAGGCTAAACAAAATTACCATATAATAATATCAGTTCCTTATATAGGGATTTATCAAGAGAAATGAAAACATATCTCCACACCAAAACTTGTGTGAAAAAGTGAATAAGACAATACAGATGTCCATCTGTGAATGAACAGACCAACTGGGGTGTGTCTATTTAATACAGTACTAAGCAGTAAAAGGAACTATGTGTACCTGCCATCCCAGCACCATGGGAGACTGATGCAGGAAAATCACAAGTTTAAGCCTAGTCTGGGGAACTTAATGAAGCCCTGTCTTAGAAAAAAAGAGAATTAAAAATGAAGAATTGCAGACCTACACGTTGACATAGAGGAATTTCAAAAGTATGCTAAGTATAAAGCCAGACACAGTAAGTTATTGTTATGGTTTGTGTCTAGCTGTCCCCCCACCCCCAAGCCTCATGTAAGTTACGGGACAGACGCGGCTGGAGGAGCAGTGGGTGGCTTGAGGTGTGGGGCCAGAGGACCAGGGCAGCGCTTGAAGGGGGGGGCCAAAGAAGCGCAAACCATAAAACTGGCTAGCCTGTGCTTTCTCCGAGATGTGGAAAGGGTTGTCCTGGACATGGCAACACCCCAGCCTCTCCTTCACACCCTGTAGAGTTGGGGCAGAGTCTTGAAACCTACAGTAACTATGAGCTGAATAAACCTTTCGTTCCCTCATTTTGAGTGTCAGGTATTTGTCCCAGCAACAAGAGTAACTAAGACAGTTTTATAATGCATAATTCCGTTGGTAAGAAATTCTAGCTGAGCATGGTGGTGTGTATCTCCAGGAAAGTTACACAGAATTGCTGTGAGTTTAAAGTCAGCCTGAAAATGTAGCAAGTCCCATTTTTCAACAAAAGAAAAATTCTAGAAAAGATAAAACTATACTGAAAGAGGTCAGGATTGTCTGGGACCAGTGAGGAATTAGGAAGACGATTAACCACAGTAGGGATAATAAGTTTTTGAGATGATAGGAATAGTCTGTATCTTGATTAGTGATTATATATTATATAAGGGTGCACTGAGACAGCAATTGAGACTGGGAGTGGTGGCATGTGTCTGTAATCCCAGCTCTTGGAAGGCTGTAACAGGTGGATCACTGAGTCCAATCTAGTAGTGAGACCCTGAACACCCTGCACACCCAGTCCTAAAATACAAAAAAATAATAATAAAAATAAATATATATATGTATATATAATATATATATATTATATATGATATATATATATATATATATATATGTCTGTCAGAACTCATTGAGCTATATAGTTAAATGAATGGGATTATTGCCTGTGAATTAATTTCAATAAAGCTTTTTTTTAAAAAAAAAAAAAAAAAAGAAAATACTAGGGCCCAGGGAGATGACTCAGTAGAATAAGCACTTCCCTGGCAAGTGCAAGGGCCTGAGTTCAATCCCTGGTTCCGCAAAAAAAGAAAAGAAAATACTTAAATGTCTACTTTATTGCCAGCAATAAAAAACCGTTTCCTGCCTATCTACTGTATGTTTAAAAGGAAGCAAATGCACTCATATTCAGTCATTTAAAGACTGAAGGGACTACAGCTAGCATGTGACTGTGTGACTGGTCAATGGCCACAGTGTTGTGGCCAGAGTGCACATCTTGGGTTAGTCAGCAGACATTCTCAAGAAGTTCGAAAAGCAATCTGAATGTAGTTCAGTCGCTCAAGGTCTGTATTTGGAGAGTAGGATCATGCGGCACTGCCCCTCTGCTGGCATTTGATCTTGTTTCGCTTTAAAATTTGAGAGAGACTCCTGTGCAAAGGAAATTCTCTGCTCTTTTACTAGCACAGACTGTACAGAAGAACCACTGTCTTTGGCTGGGTTGTGGAGGCCTTTGGAGAGGGTGTGAACTCTTCTTACTAGTTGGGACTCTGACTGGAACATTACGGTAGTTGGGAAAATGCATGACTGCAAATTTTATTTTATTTTTTGTATTTTAGGGAAGGGTCTACAGGGTGTTTAGGGTCTCACTACTAGATCCGAATTGTAGCGATCCGCCTGTTTACAGCCTCCTAAGAGCTGGGATTACAGGTGTGCGCCACCACGCCCAATCTCAATCACTGTCTCAGTGTGCCCCGGGGGCAGGGCCAGCATGGCAGGCCTGGGGATGACCCTGGCCCCTGCGCCTGCTTGCAGGTGCTTTACTCCACTGAGCTATTTGGCTGGCCCTGCAAATTTCACCTAAGCCCTGTCTCAAAAGGATCGGTCCAGCAAAATCTGTAATGTAATCAAATTACCAAAGGAGTGGGAAAGGATAGTGTAGATCAGTAATGGTGAACCTTTAGGGATTTTAATGATAACAGACCACTGCAACACATATGCCATAGGTTTGCCACTTACTGTCCAGGCAAAAGCTACCATCAAAACAAAAATACTATAGCAATATTAGTATATAAAATAAACTTTGTGTGATAAAAAGCAATCTACTGAAAGAGTAGGAATGCTTATGAGATACGCCTTTGAAATACATAAAAGAAAGCTAAAGAAGAAACAGATGGAATGCATGTATAATTGGACAGGTCCACAGGCTTGGTGGGAGACTTCACTATATTTATTTTTTTTATGTATTTAGTACAGGGTCTTACTACACAGATCAGACTAATGGTGATCCTCCTGTTTTTAGCCTCTCAAGCACTGGGATTACAGTTGGGTGCCACCACGCCCAGTCTCAATCACCATCTCAGTGCACACTGGGGGTGGGGCTGGCACAGCATATGGTGCTGGGGATTGAACACTGGTCCCTGTGTCTGCCTAAGCAGGTGCTGTAGGTCGTTGAGCTATCTGGCCAGCCCTGACTATATCTTGAATTAACGGGAAGAATATATAGAAACTCATAAGAGATTTCAGAAATGCTATATATATGAATGCAAATCTTCAAAGCTTACATAAATCATCTTGCAAAAGAAATTAACTTTGGTCCACAGACTCAGAACAGTTACTTCCTATCTGGAGAAACATAGGGCTGGGGATATAGCTCAGTGGCACAAGCACCTGCCTGGCAAATGCAAGGCCCTGAGTTTGGTTCCTGGTCCAAAAACAAAAAGAAATGCTGTATATAAAATTTCTTATGCTTTTCAGAAAATACTTACTCCTTTTAATATTCTTGCCTATTTGTTTTATGGTAGGAACTGCTGCAGTTGGGCACACAGACAAGATTGGACGTTTGAAAGAGCTCTGTGAACAGTATGGCATATGGCTTCACGTGGATGGGTAGGTAGATGATCAGATTGGTCAGTTTTGTTGGCTCTTTGTAGTCCTCATGAAGAGTGTATGTCCAAGCCAGTGGTGCACACCTGTAATCCCAGCACTAGGGGTTGAAGCAGGAGGGATTACAGGCATGTGTCAGTACTCCCAGTCTCAATCGCTGTCTCTGAGTGCCCCATGGTGGGACCACAATAGCAGAGGGATAGAACCCTGGCCCCTGCATCTGCCTAAGTAGGCATTTTAATCTGCTGAGCTATTTGACCAGCCCGTCTTTTTTTTTCATCCCATCCCTTTCCCATCCCTTTCCCAACCCTTTCCAGTCCCTTTCCTGTCCCTTTCCCCGTCCCTTTTCCTTCTCTTCCCCGCTCCTTCCCTCCGTCCCTCTCTCCCCCATCTCTCCCCTTCCCTCCCTCTCTCTTCCTTCTCCCTCTCCTCCCTCTCTTCCCTGTCCCTCCTCCTCCTCCTGCTCCCTCTCCCAAACCCAGGTCCCTGAGCTTGCCAGGCAGGTGCTTAGACCGCCAAGCTATCTCCCCAGCCTAACATAATCATGGTTTTTGTTTTGGTTGCAAAGCACCTATGTAGTAATTAACATTAAATTCTGTAGTTCTTACATTGGTGTTTTTTCTTCCAGGGTGAATCTGGCAACATTGGTTCTAGGTTATGTCTCCTCATCAGTTCTGGTATGTTACTGATTTACTAAATTGGTGTTCCTAAGAAGGAACTTAAAATCTCTCAGCTCTTGTTATTTTTTCAGGTTTTATGAGTAGAAGAGTGAGTTGGGTTTGTATTCTGATAAGCTAATGAAAGCTGTTCTCTTTTTGGTAGGCTGCAACTAAGTGTGACAGCATGACACTGACTCCTGGCCCATGGCTAGGTTTGCCTGCTGTTCCTGCAGTGACACTGTACAAACATGACGATCCAGCCTTGGTAAGCTCACTTTCCCTGGGGAGGAGGGAGTGGCAAATAGTCATTATTGGCTTTAGGGACACAATACAGAAACATGAAGAAAAAGGTGAATTTTTCCCCTTAACTGCACTTCATTTGTACATACATATATATTTAAAAGTTATAAATAAATCCATACCATACTAATTTCTCTACCCCATGCTTTATAATGTATATGAAGGATATTTGTGGCATTTTATGCCTAGATAATATTCTGTTACATAAGTATCACAATTTTTTAATCATGGCCATTTGAGAAAATGAACATATTTCTCAGTTTTAAATTACTTCTTTGGTAAGTTCCCAGAAATAGAATTACAGACTTAGGAGTATTTTAAGTATTCTGATGTAGTGGATAAGTTAGTGACAGGCACATGCAAAATAAATATTAAGTGATTTATTGCTAAAACAGTTGTTGACTTGCTCTGTTGACAATGAACCAGGTATTTGAGAACGCTCAGAGTAACCTTGCAAGGGCTGATTCTTGAAGGAGCTTAGTTTTATTTCTGGGTTCTATTTGTATTTGTGTCCTGGGTTTGCCTCTCCAGGTCTCTGAGCTAAGCTACCTAAGAATATTTATGTCATGGGGTGTAGGATGATCAAATGGATAATGCAAGCCAAGTGTCAAATATGAAGTGTAAATGAATGGTAGCTAGTTCCTGGGATTCTAGTGGCTTTAACTAATGCATTGATTTTGGCTTTTTTAGACATTAGTTGCTGGTCTTACATCAAATAAGCCAGCAGACAAGCTCCGTGCCCTGCCTCTGTGGTTGTCTTTACAATACTTGGGACTGGATGGGATTGTGGAGAAGATAAAGCATGCCTGTCAACTTGTGAGTAAACACCTGAAGTTTAAGTGAATCACAAAGACTCCTTCCAGTGTGTTGTCATCTGTACCATAAGAAAGCAGACTGACCACCTTGGTGGGTATGTTTCTTGCTGAAAGTAAGTTCTGGGAGAGACTGCTGGCATTGATCCAGCAGTAAGCCCAGATGAAATCAGATTAGTCAGGCTATTGTCAGCCTGAGATGAGAGTTGGGGTCCCAAGAAGACTCCTAAGGAAGGAAGAAGAATGGGAGAAAGGTCAGCCAGCCTGACTCCTCAAGATAAGGGAATATGAAGGTTAGAGGTGAGATACAGTGGCATATACATTCCTAGCATACTGGATTGGCTTCCCAAATTGCAGAATTCCAGGGGCAGTTCGATTATTTTTGCATTCAAGATATTGTAATTGTGGAAAATGTGTGATTATGCTATAGTTAGTTTATTAATCCATTTGGATGCTCTAAGAGAATACTTTGGATTGAATAATTTCCTGTTCTCAGATCAAAATGCCAGCAGATTCAGTGTCTGGTAATGGCCTATTCCTCACAGATGGTGGTGGCTATGCATTTCACTTGGCAAAGGGGAGAACAGACACACTAATCCCATTCATGAAGGTGCCACCCTTGTGTCCTAGTAACCTCCAAAGACCCCATCTTTTTATTGTTGCATTGGGGATTTAATTTAAGGAACTTTGGGTAGGCACAAACACTTAAGCCATAGCTTTATAATGCAAATGTAGTGAGAGCTGAATACTATTAAATGCAGAAGCATGATGTCACCTTCTGACATGCCATTTTCTTACCTGAATTAGGAAGTACAATTCAGTAAGGATTATTATATGAGGACTTCAGTTCATGTGTGTAAAGCTTGAAGAATAATCTTGCATATAGGAAGTTTTTCATATAGGTTTAAATCTTTGTTTTAAACATGTTCTTGAACTGAGGCTATAGCTCACTGGGAGAACACATGTGTAACATACATAAGTCCCTGGTTTTGCTCTTCATCCCCACAGTCAGTTTTCTTGGGCAACTGGCACTTTCTCAGGTGTCATTTTTGTGTTTTAGAAAAATTAACATTTTCATATTTCACTAGTATAGTTCTTTATATGTTAGTTCCTTTTTATATTAATAAATAATTTTAAAATTTGTGTTTATAAAAGAACCATTTTTTAAAAAAATGTTCTTATATGCCTTTTGGTCATATCTTTGATTTAGTTATATGGAAAGAGAAGCTTTATTATTATAGCAATTTAGCTAATTTAGGGAATGTATGGACAGGAAGTAAGAGTTCTTCAATTCATCAGGGCCTGTGAAATACATGAAAATATATGATGACATTAATTACCTTGAGGTCACCACAGCTCTGGTCTCTTGCTGTACCAAAAAGCTGTAGCTGATTTTAAGTGCTCAGGAAGTCTTGCCTGTTACTGTACTGCTGGCTGCCCATGTTAAGCTATGTGAAACTTCAGCAAATGTGGTTTTCTGTGTTATGCCTTATGCGCCACACATTGCCTGAGAGCAGAAAGTTGTCCTCATCTTCATTTCCTTCTTTTCCTCATCATTATCACCACCTTCTTTGTGGATAGTCATTTTTTAGTTTTTATTTAGTACTAAGTACCAGGAAGTACTTTTCATGGTTTGCTTCAGTTGACCCCCTAGAATGTAAGGTCCACTGATGACATGTTAAAAATGAGACTTTGGGCCAGCCAGATAGCTCAGCAGATTAGATTCCTAGCCTGCCGTGCCCACCCTGCCCCTGGGGCATGCTGAGATGTTGATTGAGACTGGGTGTGGTGGTGCATGCCTATAATCCCAGTACTTGGGAGGCTGAAAACAAGATCACTACAAGTTCAGTCTGTGTAGTGAAACCCTGTAGACCTTGTACTACATACTTTAACAAAAAAAAAAGAGATTTTATGAGGAGCTTTCCAGCATCCAGCGCTCAATGAATATGTTGAATTCATGTCCCCTTACATGAGTTAGACATTGTTATTATCCTCATATGGATACTAGGAAACAGGAATTGAGGCATACAATGGAGATGAATATAGCTAGCACCTACATAATGCACATTGTGTTCTAGACACTGTTTCTGAGCACCTAACACATTGTTGACTCATTCAATTTTTCCCACAACCCAGTAAGATGGATATTATCATTCCATTTTTATAGTTAAGGAAACTGGTTTTGGAGATGTTAATTGGCTAGGCTATGTTCTTAATCTCCTCTTAGGCCAGCTGATTCTCATGTAGCACTAGTTTTGCCTCCTAAAATGCATACTATGCATTGCTCATATTTTTATTTAGTGGTTTTTGAATAAATGGCTTATATATCACTAATAAGATGATTCACAAGTCTCATTAGAAATAGCTTGTTTTTGTTTTTGAGACAGGGTCTTTTTGTGTAGCCAACCTGGCCTCAGACTTGAAATGATTCTCCTGTCTCAGCCTTCCAAGTGCTGATACTACAGGCAGGTGGCATCATACCTGGTCAGAAACACTGTGTAACTTTTAACTGAGAAATCGAAGAATATTTGGAGATTTTGAATTGTGAAAATTGGCAGCTGAACTTAGAAATCACCAACTTACAGATGTCTGAGAACCCTGTGTGCAGACCTTGGATCTCTTGAGAACTGAATGCATATGCCAACCTAATGACAGTCTACTTACAAGCTGTTTGTCATTTGTAGAGTCAGCGGTTGCAGGAAAGTTTGAAGAAAGTGAACCACATCAAAATTTTGGTATGGTATATAATTTCCTATTTTGAAATACTTGTTTTTAACTTCAACAAAATGCTTTTCTCCACATGTGATGTATTTCAGTTGAATTGTGACAGCTCTTTTTTTTTTTTTTTCTTTTAAATGCGGCCTTTGCAAGTACTCAATATATTTGTTTATGACATAGCTGAAGATCAAGAAATTGTGCTTTATGGTGTTTAAATTCCTATAGTGCCTTTCGTGTGATCCATTTATCCTGTTAAAGTTTAGAACTGTACAAAGATCTTACAAACACCATTGACTGCACCTGCCTAAGGACTTTAGAACACTTTTCTGGTAGGAAAAACTGCTGTGTCTCAGAATGCTCTGTGCTACTTTTTTGAAACCTCCTGACAGTAGAGTTTGTATTTGCTTAAGATAGAATGAAAAAGAGTAAAGCAAGTAGCCCTGCTCTTTCTCCTCCTGGTATCTTCCTAAAATGAATCTCTCAAACTGTACCTTTGGGATAATAAATAGAAGAGATGAGAACTTAGCATTGGTTCAGGTGAGAATCTTTCACTTTATTGTTTTAGAATTGCGAGAAACGTTTTGGTCAGATTTTGATTTAAATAGGCTGAATGACAGTTCTTCAGAGTACAGTGAACTTTAAAACTTGGCTGGGGACTGGGGAGATAGCTCAGCGGAGTAAGTGCTTGTTTAGCTAAAGTGCAAGGTCCTAAGTTTATTCTTGGAACCGCAAAAATAAAAAAAATAAAACCTAGGCTGGGTGTGGTGGTGTACACTTGTAGTATCAGCACATGGGAGGCTGAGGCAGGAGGATCACAGTGAGTTTGAACCAGCCTGGGCTATATAAGTGAGTTCAAGCCAGTCTGCACTATATACCAAGATACTGTCTCAAAAAAACAAAACAAAAACCCTAGTATTTATGTGAGGTTCCAGTTAGTACAGTTTCTTTCTGTATTAGAACATGGTTAGGCTTGATGGGGTGGGGGCTACTATACATGGCCTGTATAGCAGCAGCTTAGAACCATCAGGCCTGAGTTCTGACTGGTAAACTGTTGCAAACCAGAGAAGCCATTAGGAGTAAAGGGGATGACTTGAAGCCAGGAGGCCTGTGACTCTGAGGTCCTCTTCTTCCTCTTCTTATCCTTGAACCCAGAAACTGAGCAGTCAGATGAAGGATGTTAGTTGGACTCTTTTGAGGGCAGACAGACTCGGACTGGGGAATCCCTGCCTTTCAGAATGCATCTGGGCTCCTCATGTCCTTTTTCCTCCAAGTGGGAGCATCTGAAGAAGCTAGTCTTCACTGGTTCTTTTGAGCCGTCTTGAAGGCTACACAGCCTAGGCACAAATCCTGCTTTACTCTTTCTTTCAATTGTTGTTTTTTTCAGTAGTGGATATAATAGTCTGCAGACCCCACAAAACACTGTGGCTGGTCACTCATCATCATCACTGTTACAGCTGCTGCTCTGTAAAATGTTTGCCGGACAGCACACAGTGCTAAGTGCCTTGCTCATGCTACTTCCATTAGCTCTCCTAACAGGGTGCTGTGTCACTGCTCTTCCCTTCCTGGAATCATTCTGTTCCTCCCCGGTTCCTCTCATGACAGTTCCTTAGCTTTCAAATCTTGCTTCAAATTTAGACAGGCTTTCTGACCATAGGAAATAACTTCCCACTGACACCCATCATTCTATGTCCTGAGAAGTTTTCTTCCTTACTGCTTTCGGAAATTTGTGTGTTCATTGTCAGTTTTTTTCCTGTAGAAGCTTTGCATAGGCTTTATGCAAAATTACCACTGTCCCTACATGGGTATTAAAACCCAAGGTCCCAGCCAGGAAAACCAAGTTTCAGCCCATCCACACTCTGCTCCTCTTGCTGCTCTTTTCTGCTTTCTCTTTGTATCTTTGTTGTGAGCCCAGGAATTTTTTTTTTTTTTTAATCAAGGTTGTGGGGTGGTTAAGACAGGTTCTCAAGATATAGTTTAGGTTGGCCTTGAATTCATGATGTAGCCCAGGGTGGCCTTAAACTCAGGGTGATCCTTCTGCCTCAGCTTACCAACTGCTGGGACAGGGATGCATCAGTGGTTTAAATGGCTTTGGTTATTGATTACACTTAATCCAATATTTGATATTTAGAATTGATAACTTATACACTTGATATCTGAGAGAAAATTCAAGGAAAGGAAGCTGGGCATGGTGGCACACTGTAATCTGAGTACTCTGTGAGACTGAGGCAGGAAAATCACAAGTTCCAACCTAGCCTGGGTCACTTAATGACTTAGCTCAACAAGAAGGCCCTGGGTTTAGTCCCCAACACAGCAGGAGAGAGATGGAGGGAGGCAGGCAGGCAGGCAAGTCATTTTGCTTTACCTTAACTAAAAGATGGGGGAATGGTTGTATTATCTTGTCACAGTTTTTTGTTCCTACTTCCTTGTTTGGTTTATTCTAGTTTATTTAAATATTAGGCCCCTGATTATTTTCTTCCCTCAGCATGGTCTTGCTACAGTTTAGGCTGGCCTTGAACTCTCATTGATCCTGCAGCTTCAACCTTTTGTATTTTGGGATTACAGATGGCACCACTAGACTCAGTAAATATTAATACTTTTAATGAAATAAGGGCAAGCTAGGCATGGTGTTGTATGCCTGTAGTCCTAGCACGCGGGAGGCCAAAGCAGAAGGATCTCCTCAAGTGCAAGGCCAGCCTGGGCTATGTGTGAGTTCAGGACCAGCCTAAGATCCATAGTAAGACCCTATTTCAAGTAAATGACTGAATAAATATTTATGTGAAAATTATAGGAGGTGGCAGATAAGAAATCATTTTAGCACAGGAACTAGCTTAATAACTAATTGGTAGATTTGAATATAAATCTTTCTTGATCAGAATTACATCCATGTGGTCCTTTGAAAAATTGGTGGGAAAGTTCTTGGCCTGTTTATTTCCTGTCTCTTTAAGTTAGCATTTCTGTTGTGGCCTAACTCTTGAGTCATCACGCTCAACCTAAGAACATGGTTTTAGGACTAGAGATGAACAGTACTGCAATTATTGCAAGCTTAGAGAGCTGACCCCTCAGGGCCTTCGCCCCAGAGAAGTAGCCCATTGTTTACCAGGGTCATTGCTGCTCACTGTGTGCCCTGACATAATGCTAAAGCTGCTGGCTGAGTGAATGTCCAGCAAAGAGCAGGAGCTGGTGCTGCTATGGCAGTGCAGTGAGCAGTTTCTTTTGTTAGGAAATTCACTGCTGAAATGTTTTAAGGCCTGTCTCACATAAGTATATATGTTTAGAAAATACATACAGTTCCACTGTAGGTAAGTACATTGCCAACAGCACTTGTATTCTGTTCTGAATATTTTATAAGGTGAGGAGAAAGTACTTGTTTTCTTTTCTGAGTATAAAAATTGTAGTAAATCTTGATTTCTAGGATTCTTTGAAAGCACTGGCACTCTCACCACTAATTCGAGTTCTTTTCTTTCCTTATCAAAAAAGATCATTAATGTTATTCATAAATATTAAAATTATCCCATGCTTTAATTTTAGTGTCATATAATTAATCTCAGAACCACATTTCATTCTCAGGGTAGATCATAGTTACTTTCAAAAATTTTATCAAACGTTTGCTTTTTGTTACTTTAGCAGCTGAAATTAACCTTTGAGCTTTTAAAAGTGTTCATGTACAAAACAGACCACTTCCACCCTGTTTCCCAACTGACTGACCGACTCGATGGGTTTTTGGCATTTACTATCTTTTGGTAACACTGGACTTCTCTTTTTGCAGGTGGAAGATGAGCTCAGTTCTCCAGTAGTGGTGTTCAGATTTTGCCAGGAATTACCAAACTCAGGTAGGTGATTTAAAAAAGGTTAATTTTTGTGTCTGTATTTAAGGGCTTTGAACTTGATGCCATTTCAAGTTAGATAGTCCAAGATATTTTTATTGATTTATGGTGACTATACTAGTGGTTCCCAAGTATTAGTCTCCGGGCCAGTGCTAGAATGGGTGAATCACTTAAAAAAGATTCTTGTGATGCACTTCACAGACATGTTAATCTAGTAGCTTAAAACCCCTTAAGAATCTGCATTTTTAAAAAATGCTCTGTCAGGATGTGATAGTGCATGCCTGTAACCCAGCACGCTGGGAGACTGAGACAGGAGGATCTCAACTTCGAGCCTAGCTTAGGCAACTTAGCCTAGCTTGGGCAACTTAGTAAGATGTTATTTCAAGTGCAGAAATAAAAAGGGCATGGGGGATTCAGCTCAGTGCACATGTCCTGCATTCAATCCTCAGTACTTCAACAGAACTGCTCAAAGTTCTACCAACACACCATTATTTTTCAGCTAGATGGCCACATCCCTTACTCAACTTATCTGACTTCTCTGGATTCTGCTTAGTCCGTTTCACATCATGTGTTACATAGCAGTGAGTGAGCATTAAAAGTAGAAGCCAAATCATACCACTTCCTGCCCTGAAAATGTTAGTTTTCTGCTGTTTTAGTTATATGAAGCCAGACTCTTTCCTGTGGCTTCCAGGGCCAGTGTGTTCTGCCCCTGCTTTTCTCTGCAACCCCTTCCATTCTGAGAAGTGTGCTTCAGTCCTAAGACTCCTTGCTAGCTCATGGCTCTGGCATTTGCTGTTCCCTCTGCCTCACATGCCTTTCCTCTTGCTCTCATATCTCCATTAAGTTCCCACTTCAAGAGCATCCGCTCCTTATCCTGGCCTGTGGTCTTCTTTCACAGCACTAGCAATGACCAACATGTGATTTTCCTTTTCTAGTCAGACTGTAAGCTCCAATGTGACAGAAATGCTGCCTGTTGTAAAATATCCCAGGTGTCTACAGTCCAAGTGTGAGCAGGCACCCAGACTACTTGATGAGTCAAAGATAAATCTGGGGAAGCCTGGTTTGGATGCTTGGGTACTGTGGTTGCCTTGGCACAATGATTGGTAGACCAGGTATTGGCTAATGTAGAGGCCTTGCAAGCAACCTTTTCAAAATGTGAAGTTAAGAATTGTTTCTTGAAATGTTATTCAGGTGTTAGTTTGTGAGAGAAAAAAAGTATGTTAAACCTCTGTTAGAATTGTTTGATTTTATAAACATGAAGCTGTTCCCTTAAGATGAATAATAGAATCTAAGTGAAATTGAGTTGTGTTGTGATGTTTAGATTGGCCGTGTTTTGGGGAGTGACTCTTCTGTTTTGGCCTCAGATCCAGTCTTGAAAGCAGTACCAGTGCCCAACATGGCACCCTCCACAGTCAGCTGGGAGAGACATTCCTGTGATGCTCTGAATCGCTGGGTAAGGTGGCAGCTGTCTGCCTTTTTCTTTCCCAGAGTATCATGGCTGAGATAACAGAAGGTGCTCGGCTTGTTCTGGAGTACTTTTCTTAGTCAGATCACTTCATGGCTGACCACAGCAATCAATCTTGGCATTATTACCTTAGTTTTCACCTATGGCTGTTGCTCGGGTGCTGTGTATGGCTGTGAAATTGCAGTGCAGCTGCCATGATGTGTTGGTGAACGTCCACCTGCCTCAGTGGGTACCAAAGCCAAGTCCCTTGACCAACCTTGGCTGTTGGGCAGTGTGGGCCAGAAGTGTTGTGCTTCAGCACTTGTGGACACTGAAATAGTACCTCTAGGAATTAGCCTTGGGTGTTCCGATCAGCATAAGGATGCTCACGATGGCAGTATCAGTCCCTAGAGTGCGTGGTTAAGTAAGTTATAGCACATCCATACAGTGCAGTTCAAAACAGCTGCTATAAACCATGTTGCTGAACATGTTAGGCAGCCATGAAATGGTCAGCACAAATTAAATGGGGGGAAGAACTCTGAATATTATTCAAAAGTGCCAAATATCATGTTTTGTGACAAATATCTCATTTACCACAGAGAAAACATAGGGGAATATACCAAATGTCAGTCAGTGGTGTGTTATGGATATTTTTTATTTTTTAATTACCTGCATTTTGTCGATTTTTATGGAATGAATTATATTAGTAAAAAGGAAAATAAGCTAGGCATGGTGGTACAAACCTACAATCTTGGCACTCTGGGAGGGTGAGGTAGTGAAATAGCAAGTTTGAGCCCAACCAGGGCCACTTACCCACTTATTGAGAGTTTGTCTCAAAATCAAAGGGCTGGGGTCAGACCAGGTGTGGTGGCATACAACTTTAATCCCAGCACTGAGAATGGTTGAGGCAGAAGGATTACAATTTCTAGTCATGTGAAGGCAATTTAGCAAGACTGTCTCAAAACATAAAAAGTTCAGTGGTAGAGCATGCCTGGGTTTGATCCCCAGTACCACTAAAAAAAGAAAAAAAGTAAACTGTACTATTTTTGAAAAGAAGTGTATGGGCTGGGGAGATAGCGTAGTAGAATAAGCTCTTGCCTGGCACACACAAGGTCCTGAGTTCAATCCCCGATATCACCCTCCCCCCCCCCAAAAAAAAAGTGGTGTGTGGTGAGGGGTGCATGCCTATAATGCCATCACTCAGGAGGCTGAGACGGGAGTATTACTGAAAGCTTGAGGGTAGCCTGGGCTACCTAGTGAGTTTTAGGCCCACCTGGCCTACAGTGAGACCCTGTCTTAAAAAAAAAAAAAAGAAAAGGAAAAATGACCAAAGTTGTCAAAGACCAGGGCTGGGAATATAGCTTAGTGACACAGTACCTGCCTGGCAAGCTCAAGGTCCTGAGTTTGTTCCCTAGTGCCAAAAAAAGAAAAGGACCAACTGAAGGAAATGCACTCCAGGAGCCCTGCCCCCACAACACCATGTGTGTGCTGTCCTTTTTTTCCCCTGCAGCTGGGAGTGCAGTTGAAACAGCTGGTGCCTGTGAGCGGCCTCACTGTCATGGATCTGGAGGTTGAGGGCATGTGTGTGCGCTTCAGTCCTTTGATGACAGCAGCAGGTAACTCGTCTCTGTGTTTCCCTTTTGTTCTGGTAAACAGTTCTATGTCCATTAAAGTTCAGGCTGTTGGGTTAATTACCTACCTATCTTCCTTCGTTCCCTCCCTCCCTCCCTCCCTCCCTCCCTCCCTCCCTCCCGCCATACTGGGGATGGAACCAAGGGCCTTGGTACCCAGTCTGGCTAAATCGCTGAATTGCCCAGGCTGGGCTTGAACTTGCAGTCCTCTTGCATTAGTGCCCCTGAGTTCTGGGGTCACAGGCATGTGCCACCACAGCTGCTTAGTTTTCCTTCATGATATGCTGGGGTTTTGTCTTGTTTCATTGTGTTTTTGTTTTTGTTTTTGTTTTTGTTTTTGGTGGAACCAGGGATTAAACTCAGGCCTTGCGCTTGCTAGGCAATCATTTTGTTTTTCAGTTGCAGAATATAATTATGACATTTATTGTAGAGAACTGATACATGTATATAATACAGCTAAGTTCTTTTCTTCCCCCTATGATATTATTTTGCTGTGCTTTCCAGCATCAGTTTTTGGAGGGGCTATTTCTTCTTTTTAAGGTAGTGAAGATTTACACTTATCCAAGGTAGGAAAAGAGCAAGCATGGGCCAACTGAGGTACAAAAAGTAGATTCTGCAGGTGAGAGTGGGCCACTGTGAAAGACAGCACAGTGGCTACAAGGTTAATAGCCATTGTTCCCTGTACCTCTCCCTCCTCAGGTTGACATCAGGCCTATGCCATGTCATCAAAACCGCTTGATCTTATGCCAGAATTAAAGATAGCATTTTCTGATTGGCCATAGGTGTAGCCCTTGTGAACTGTTTTTCTGCATGTGTCCTGGGTTCCTGTGATTAACAGGTCACATCTACTTGCCCAGATGGCTGGCCAAACTCATTTTCCCCTGGGACACACAAATCCCCCCATTATTCTTTGTGCATTACTGATGGTGTGGAGGTCTCTTATCTTTATGTAGTTATTTCTACCTGAAAGGGGCTACAGGTGCTGCCTACTGGGGATTATGTGCTATCAGACTACCTCTGGATGTCGTGGCTCACCAGTGGGCTGAAAAACCTGTGAGAAAGGAGTTAGCGTCTATATGTCAGGAAGTGCTGAGCTCCCATTTAACAGGAGAGAGGTTGGTGAGATCTGTGAGAGCATCAGGGGCTGTAGTCTGAATCACCTCCTGAAGCCTTAAATGGATAAAATGGATTATTAGGTTGGGAATGCAGAGCCCTAGCATGAGAAAGAACAGGTGAAAATATTTCCTGGTCTGTCTTAAAGGGTGGATTATGACAGATCCAGCAGTTTACAGGTTCCTACGCTTGCGGTGGAGGAGAAAGCATGGTGAAGAGGAATATTAGAAAAACTACCAAGAAAAAAAAAAAAAAGAAAACTACCAAGGGCCTAAGAGTTGTAGCCCTAGCAAGACTGTCCATATTATGGATCTAATTAAAAACGGGATCCCAATAGAGGTGCGTACTTAAGATATGGTGGATTAGAGATCAGTTCTTTCTTTTTGTAGATTAGCATTCCATTGTACCTTCTTGAAAAGAGCAAACTTCTGAGATCAGGTGCATTCAGGGTGGTTCAAAAGAAGCAAACTTCTAAAGTCACTTGAATTCCTGTGTTTGGACAGCCTATGAACCTTGGTTTTCTATTCCAAGGGTTCCTAACTATGTCTTTGAATCACTGTGGGACTTTAAAAACCACCAGTGTCTGGGCCACCTACAGAGGTTCTTATTTCCTAGGTCTTTTTTCAGTTGCATTTAGTGGTATTGTGTATACTTAAGGAGCACATGATGTTGGGGGAAGGGGCACTGAGCTGCTGTGTCCTCTTCAGGCATGGAACCCTACAGGACCTCCCCGGTGTCCAGCTGTTAGGAAACACTGGGCATCAACATCTTTCTTTTTTTGGGGGCTGGCTCAACCTGCCCTGGGTGGGGCTGGCACTGCATATGGTTCCGGGGATTGAGCCATGGTCTCCTGCGCCTAAACTTGCCTAAGCAGGTGTTTTAGACCGCTGAGCTATCTCACTGGCCGTGGGCATCAGCATCTTAAAAGCTCCCTGGGAATTTTAATATGCCAACAATGATTGAAAGCAACATACTTCAGAAAGCACTGTAGCCAAAAGTGTGTAGATTTTTCCAGACAGTCCAGGAACTGTGCCCTCTGCACGATTAAATGGGGAGGGACCCTGAATAAGATCTTTGATCTCCAGACCTGTTCCCTGCCACCTGATGACAGAGATGTGAAGACTGAAGTGACAGGAGCAATAAATATGGTGACCATATGTAACAATAATGTACTGTTTTTCAAAAAGCTAGAAAAGACTTAAAGAGTATTTTTCCCTACAAAAAAATGGTGAACTTATCCTGACTTGAAGATTATACAGTGTGCATGTGTCTTAAGAACATCATTTGGTACTCCATGAATATGTACTTTTTGGCCTTAAAAA
>NW_004524776.1:4163558-4190621 GCF_000260255.1 Octodon degus
ATTTGGTTATGCCTTTTTGTGAGGTGACAAACATTTCAGGAAATGTTTGGTGGTTTATCATGAAGTATTTTCAACATTTTTGGAAAGGTATTTTACGTAAAGATATCCAAATAGGAAAATGGTAGGTACCTGTCCTGCAAAGAAAAAGCCACTGTGGAGTTTATTGGTGACAAGGCCAACCTCCTTGGCGGCTTTGTCTCAAAAGCTGGGTTAGCAAGACTAGGACCCCCAAGGCAGCAGGAAGAGGGCTGAGCGAGGAGTCCTGAGGCCTTGAAATGACTGCAGTCATCTTGCCCTGCCCTTCCCAGACACAGGCCACCAAAGTACTTCCCTCTCCCTCCACTTGTGGTAATGTAGAGACAACCTCTGATTGACATTTGTATTAACTTGTAACAAGATGCTTATAACTGGACCAAAGCAGTCCTATCACTGGAGAATTTCATTGTGTACCAAATCTCCTAAAAAACATTTATAGCTGGAGCAGCCAGATGTGATTTTTAACACCTGATTCTTCCATAGCCTGCTTGAGTGGCCTTTTTCTTTTTGACTCCTCAGCTCCAGCTACTGATGATACCTAGAGCTTTTGGCCTTCCTAACTAGGGGAGAAGGGCCTGTAAGCCATTCTTTACACATTTCTCAAGTATTCTGTGAATGTTTTCAGTGTTAGGAACACGAGGAGAGGATGTGGATCAACTTGTAGCCTGCATCCAAAGCAAACTGCCTGTGTTGACCTGTACACTGCAGCTGCGAGAAGAATTCAAGCAGGAAGTAGAAGGGACTGCAGGTCTCCTATATGTTGATGACCCCAACTGGCCTGGAATAGGGGTTGTTAGGTAAAGACTTGGTTTGTCTCTTTTTTTTGCGGGGGGCGGGTACAGGGATCAAACTCAGGACCTTCCACTGAGCTATCACCCTGGCCCAGGTTTGTCTATTGATGTTAAGACTTTGCCAAATAATGCACATAGTGGGTCACTTTGTGAACCAGCTTTGTAATCCAAGGTGAATATATGCAAACAAAATATGCTTGCCAAAAATTCAACAAGAGATTGTGGGCATGTACAAAGGCAAGTGATTTGGCCCACTATTACACTCAGTGAGCAGATGTCCCTGGGAGTGAGTGTGTGCTCTACATGCTTGCTCACCAGTGCCTGTGGACACAGATGGACATATGTAGTGGACAAATGGCTACCATCCAGCATATATTTCAAGTCAGTACGAAACAGAACCCAGTTCCCAGGGAGATAGGGCCCCGCTGGCGTCTAGAGATCAGTGTGTACAGCCCTGTGATGGCTGTCCTTGTTATTGAGGCACACTGTCTTTTGTGTGACATGTGTGAGCTCCAGACCTTGCCTTTCTTTCCTATGAAGCCAAAGACTTGCCCTTACTCATATTCTTGAATGTTTTCAACCTCAAGACATTATTTAGCCAGGCTTGGTGATACATGCCCATAATCCCAGCATTTGGGAGGCTGAGGCAGGAGAACTGCCATGAATTTGTCAGCCTGAGCTACATAGTGAATTCAAGGCCACCCTGAACTACATCGTGATATTGTCACAAAACAAAACAAAAAAAGACACTGTCCATGGCTTTTTTGCCCATTGGTTACCATACTGTGTCAATACCTGCTTATAACCCTAAGGAGACTCTCAAGTCTCTTCGATTATAGTACTGTTGTTCAATATTGTTTTTAGGTATCAACATGCTAATGATGATAAGAGCAGTTTGAAATCAGATCCAGAGGGAGAAAAAATCCATGCTGCGCTCTTGAAAAAATTAAATGAACTGGAATCTGACCTTACATTTAAGATGGGTAATTATTGCTTCTATAAGTTACCTGTGAACTGTGGAAGGGCATTTTCTAATTGGCTTAAATGGCTTCATCTATCTGGAGGAAGCTTTGGGTTAGGTGAAGGTGTGTTTCTTCCTCGAGTTCTTGTCTTCAGCCCATTAGATACACCGCCCGCCACATGAAGGGGGCCTTTTTTCATACATGGTTCTGCAGTTACAAAGGGAACTCAACACAAAGGAAGCCAAGCTTCTCTGCTGTTTCCTCCTGTAGGCCCTGAGTACAAGAGTATGAAGAGCTGCATTTATATTGGCATGGCAAGTGACGACATAGATGTTTCTGAACTAGTGGAGACCATTGCAGTCACAGCTCGGGAAATTGAAGAAAACTCAAGGGTCTGTAAGACTAATCAGTGTTTTGTACCTTTTTGGAGTTTTGTCTCAACTATGTGGGGTTATGAAAGAGGAAACACTTTGGGGAAATGTCTATTTATTTATTCTTTCCCCAAAAGTTCACAAATGTTCCCTGTGATTGAGGCATTATGTCAAACATGAGTGGCAGGTAGGCCTGACACAGTCTCTGCCCTTGAGGACCTGCCTGGCAGTAAGGAGAAATACACATATGGCTAGCTGCAGTGAGTGCTTGTGAAATCACAGTAGCTGCGCATTCAAGAAGGCTCCTCAGGTTGCAAGCTTGGTGCGAGAGCCTGAAAGACACTGGTCCTGAAGATGGGTGAGATGGGCATTTTGGCTAATAGGACTCTCACTAGAAATAGATATGCTGCTTGGCCAGTTGGCATGGAGGAGCAGAATACGAGAAAAGCCATTCCCTAAACCAGGTATGTCTTGAGACCAGACTGAAATGTATGTCATGTGTCTTGCTTTGGGTAGGGTTCAAAAGGGAAGAGTTTGAAGTAAGGTTAAGGAACCAGCTCCATTCTTGTTGTCTGGACCCTTAAGGTTTCCTCCAAACCTGATAATATTGTTGCTGCCTTTTCCCTCTTGAATGTTGAATGGGTGATGTGTTTTCTATTGCTATGACAGTCAGGATGTTATTTTTCTTCTGCTGCCTGTCAGGTAAGGCTGGTCACAAAGTGTATCAGGGTGTCCACAAACATTTTTCTATTTAATTTTCATTGTGGCCTACAAATGCAGAATTCCATTACTGATGTACTGCTGTGAAACATCCCCAGTGCTGTGTCAGTTTCTATAGGCCCCAGCAAGAAGCATAGATAAGCAGTGCCTTTCTTGATCTTACATAGCTTCTGGAAAACATGACAGAAGTCGTCCGGAAAGGAATTCAGGAAGCTCAGGTTCAGCTGCAGAAGGCAAATGAGGAACGACTTCTGGAAGAGGTGAGTCTCCAGAACTGACTCTTGGCCATGTTGGGCAGGGTGCCCAGCTTGGCAGTGTGATCTTGAGTGAGGGCTATGTTTTACAGGGAGTGTTACGGCAGATCCCTGTTGTAGGATCGGTGCTGAATTGGTTTTCTCCACTACAAGCTTCACAAAAGGGAAGAACATTTAACTTAACAGCAGGTAGGACTAACTAGTTTCTGCTCAGATCTCATTAACATGGGAGTTTGATCAAATGCCATTAGCTGGCAACATCCCTCATGCTGTGAATCTTTTATAATTCCTTGTGTCTGTCCCTGGGTCCTCTGGCATGAAATCTGGAGAATCCCTGATGCCCTGTTACCTTTTTCCACAGTCCTCTCCATCATTAAAATAGTGGGAAGGTAGGTGCCCATTCCTGTAGTAAGCTGACTCTTCATTGAATGCACAGGAACTGGTCCATTCAGCTGTTCAGAACCCCTGGGAGCTGGGCATTTGAGTTCAGGGTCACTGTTCCTTCTAGTCCTCATGAGTTTCTGCCCAGTCCAGGGCTGTTTACAAAAGGGGGTTTTCTAAGGTCAGAGCATGTAGTCCTTGAACATTTTATTGCAAACCAGGCAATCATACTATAATCAGTTGCTAGAACTTAAGAAAGATACATTAAAAGCCCAGATTCATTCCTTCCTTTTCTGCCAAGGAAATACTATTTATGAAACCCAAGGTCCCCTTCCCTAGGAAATAACAGCACTGTTACAATAGAAGATAACCCGAGTTTTAATCTGCCAATCCTCAGCCTTTAGCAAAGAGGCATCTGTTCCTTGTTGCTAAAGTACATTTCCCAGTTGGGCCTGGCTCCCAGGCATGTTTGTGCACACCACTGCCCGATGTCCTCAAATACCGAAGGGAAATGGGGAGAGAGGCATCTGACGCCCAGCAGGGCTGGGCCACTTGGTCCAGCTGTGTCTAGTTCTTGGCATGTTTCAGGAAGGACAGTCTGTGGGAAGCTGAATGCTGGAAGCAGATTAGGGCACAAGGCAGTGTAAGCGGCATCACCAGGGGCAACCTGTAGCAGGAATGTCTGCCCACTCTGTCCTCTCTTCCTGGCAGGCTCTCTGGAGTCCACAGAACACACATATGTCTACAAAGTACAAAGTACTGGAGTGACACCGCCTCCAACACCCTCAGGCATTCGCACCAAACAGAGGTTTCCAGGTACAGTTGTACCATGTTTGAGTTCATTAACGTGGAAGAAAACTGGCTATATTTCTTTTTTTAAACAGATGTTTGCATGCTTTTTGGAAGAAAACTGGTTGTAGTTTCTATTTTGAAAAACAGAAGTTTCCATGTTTAACAGTTTTCCCTTGAGGTTCATTTGCATACTTTTGTTTTACTGGTTCTTTAACCCCCATTCCTATTTTTCTTTAGGACCATGTATCACTGTCCCTTTGAATAACCATTCCGTAGCCTTGAGACTTCGTTGTAAAGAAATGTCTTGGTGGCAGTGTAGGGGGGAGGCTGGGGATCTGGAGTGCTGGCATTATTTAACCATGGTGTTTGTTCTCCTGAGCTTCTCTTTATTAAGATAACTTCAAAAGTTCCATGCCAGGGGAATATGATGGAATAACAGTAGCAGTTCTTAGTTCCTTCCTTATCTTCTATATTTCAGAACTGGGATTTCAGGATTTTTGCCGAGGCAGTTATAAAATAAAGTGATATCCAGGTGCACAGAGAGCCTCCATCACATTAGGCTTCTTCACTAAGCTGTCAGCTGTTTGTCCCATTTTTTTCCCAGGTCAGAAGCCTTTTAAAAGATCCCTGAGAGGTTCAGATGCTGTGAGTGAGACCAGCTCGGTCAGTCACACTGAGGATTTGGAAAAGGCAGAGGACATGTCCAGTGGACCAGAGCAAAGTACCCTAGAGATACACAGCCCTGAGCAACCTCCAGGGGCTCCTGCCCCTCAGGCCAGCCACACTGAAGCCCTCCAGAACAGGGCCCAGTGTCCTGAAGATGATCATCTGCAGGTGGAAGAGCCAGAGAGCCTAAGATAAAATTCAGTGTTGGGTTTGAGACTGTAATGTTGTTTCAGGGAAGAAGTTGCATTGCAAGTGTGAACTGTGCGATATGTTCATCTAATAGAAATGACTTATTTGTGCTGAACTGGTTATTTTTGCACATATGTATGCCTGAAAGCCAGTCTTTCCAGGAGGTAATTGAATATTTTATGTGTATGCAGAACAGCCAACTATTGTTTCTCGCCTGCCCAAATGTAGTAAAACCATTTCCCCTTGAGTTATCTTAAGTACTTTTATTCCTAAGGAACACTTAAAATTTCAGGTGCTTGCCACTTGAAACACTTTCTTCTTTCTACTCCTAAGCATACATCATTAGATTGTACTTAGGGATGTTTTATTAGGACTGTCCAGGTTCTGTACTGTTGTTCCACAGAGGCAGGATGACAGTGACCTGTGTCTGTTGTAATGGGTCTGTGGTGGTCATACTGCAGTACACATCTGTATTGGCAGGCTTCAAGGAATGGGTTTCAGTGGGACCCGAAGTGCATCACAGCCCGCTCCTGCCATCCTCTAACTGCTGTTTTTCCTGAAGTAAGGACTGTATCCATGTGCACAGCAGGGTTTCTGTCTAGGGCTGTCCTTTGCCACAAATCTTTTCTCCCTTTCTGTGCTTTTTGTAAACAGATTTGAGGACTTGTCAATAACTGTTGAGTCTCTTCCTTTCCATGTGTGTCTATTTTTAAATGTAAAAGCTTTTAAATCAGCACAAAGGTGCAGATTATGCTCGATTCTGTCCCAAGAGCCTGCTACTAATACGCTGTGCAGCATACCTGGGCTAGAATGCTAAAGTAAGTTCGCCCTTGACTGTCTCACTCCAGAGGTTTGTTGCGTCTCTTCCGCTCACATGTCACCCTGGGTCCTGCTCAGAAATAAGAGCTAGAAAAATCATACCTCACAGGATGAAATGACTAGAAGTTAGTCCCCGAAGTCCTACTGGTTTCTATTTTCTCAAAGTACTACATCATTTCCTTTGTCCTAAGGTTGGGCCCCTGTGCTTTTTTAGTCTCACAAGGTCAAAACGATGGGAGAGCTTATGATGATGGGGAATTCACACTGGATTTCTGGACTAGTGTGGGAAGCCTTAGTTGTACCACATTAAGCCTGTAATTACACTGATTTGATGTGAATGCTGACATTTGGCACTTGTCGAAATATAATTTTCCTTTATTTTTTTGGTACAGAGTAAATGGTCTTCCCTGTTTATTTGGTGCAATGAAGTATAGCAGATAACATGGGAGAGGGGTAAATTATCACCTTTAACAAGATTTTTAAATGTTTATATATATATATATATATATATTTGGAATTGTTAAATCAATTTTGCTGAAACAGAATTTCACCCTTGAGGTACTATTTCAATGTTGATTTCAATAAAGGTTCTTGAAATTGTTACCAGTGAACTCAGTTGTATCTTACTGGCATTATGAGGCATTGTAACTTTCTTTTCAATAGGAACTTCAGAAACGACCACTTTATAAAAAGAATTGATTTACCAGGGGTTTGGATAAATTCTCAGATCAAATTTAGCCCCACAGATTATCTTGGAGATAATTATATTTGAGAAAATTAAGATCAAACCCTATTATAGGTCAGTTTTGGATGTGAAGCTTTTAAAATATTTTTTGAGCAAAAAAAATTGAGATGTATAAATTCTCACTAAATTTTATTGCATTGTAAAAGCTTTCAAATGTTTTTATGTACTAAGGAGAATTCGGAATACTTATCCATCCATGTATCTGAAGTAACTGCTTACAGCCCAGTGAGACCAATTAGTAGGTTCTCCTCTGCTCATTATTACTGAGCAAAAAGAAAATGTTGGACACAGACTTTTTTTTTGGTACTGGGAAATGAACTCAAGACCTTGTGCTTCCAGGCAGGCACTTATGCCACTGTAACTTTTGTAAAACAAAAGTAAATCTAAACAAATGCCTTTGCCAAAATAAGATTTTATTTTAAAGTCATTTGAAAGACAAGAGTAAGGAAAGAGACCTCAGACAAAGGCGCCTCGTTTGTCTCAAATGCGACAATGGATGTAGATTCCAAATTCATTTTCTTTCCAAACCCCATCAATGGTCTTTTCATGCCAAAAAGTTGCTTGCTTTGGTAACTCCTATTTTTAGTTTCCTGAACAGATCTTTTCCCATAAGCCATCTTCATTTTTTTTGTAGAGGAGAGCTTTATTTCCAGGAAACAGTGTGTTCATTGGAGATGGATATTTTTTTAAGAACATCAAGGTAGATCTTATATGTTCAACAAAGTGAGGGGGCTCCGCCAAAGGAGAAGTTGAAAGGTTCTGGGGTAAAAAAGAAGAGTAGGCATGATAGAAGAGGAAGCTGGTTCTACTCCTGTATCCTTAATCAGGTTCTCAAAGCAATATATGCATCTCCCAAGACGTTTGTGATTGCTTCCACTGAAAATACCACTTCTCCCTGACTGCGATGAGGTTTGCTAGTGGCTTCCAAAAACAGCTGCTGCTCACTGAAGGAAAATCAGCTGTTACCTAACCTTAGGCCTTTTATTCTTACAGATGGGGAGGCCAGGGCCCAGAGATTTACGACTTACCCAGCCTGTAAATTCTTACCTCTAGTATTTGCTTGTCATCTTGCTGTAACCAGAAATCCACATGTGGAAATGGTGTCCAGGAATATGGGCCTATTTGAAGTTGTTCAGTCTTTGCATCATAAATGCTAATCATCTAAAAGAGAATGACTGAAGGTAGAAGTCGGGAAGTTTACCTGCTCTCCCCTCCTGTGCACACTGGTGTAGAGGGCAAGGCATTTGTCTAGAAGATAAGCTGCTTAAAAACTGTCTCATAGTAACAAAGCTGCCACCTACTGAATAATTCCCTGTGTCTGGTCCTACACATTATGGGTGATATATACCACTGTGTTTAGTTCTGACAGCAGCCCTCTACGGGGACGACATTCTTTCCACTTGGGATAAAAAACCCTAACAAGTCCCACATGTAGTTGGCATTGGAGCTGGGCCTCCCACCCAGTGTGCCTAGTGTGGGAGCTCTGCACAAACACCACCTCACTACTGCACTGCTCATCCCGAGTAGCTAATCATCTTGGAAGTTTAAAATGGCCTGATTCCCCCATCAAAAGAAATAACAAACATTTTAAAGAGCTAATTTGGTAAATGGTCCATTTCCTGAATTCCCAAAATCTGCCAACAGTAATTTTCAGCTTTACCAACAATGTTCAATTTTGATGACTGAGGCTGAACTACCTTCTAAGTATTAAGTAAATTAGTGTGGTTATGCTATTTGAGGAATGGCAAAAGAAATCCTAAAAATGTCAGGTTTGACAAAACAAATCACTGATTCCAAACATTTTTCAATGAAAATGCCAGTGTTTCAACAAACAAGCACATTAGGGCCTCCCACCCCAGCCTTTGGTGTGGTGCTGTGGGTTAAAACTGACACTTTTTATTTTGAAACAGGGTTTCACTAATTTGCCCAGGGTGGGCTTGATCTCATGATCCTCCTGTTTCAGACTCTCAAGAGGGCTGGGGTTGTATGTCCATTCCATCATAACCAGCAAGAATTTTTGTGTGTGCCCATGTGCGCTACTGGGCATCACACTAAAGGCCTGACTCCTGCTAGCTAAGTGCTCCACCACTGGGCTATACTTTCTACTTGGAGTATTTCAAAAACATTCTTCCACCTATTCCTCAAAAGGGCCATGCATTGTTTTTCTTCTTCTTGTTGTTTTTTTTTTGTGGAACCGGGGATTGAACTCACGTCCTTGCGCTTGCCAGGGAAGCACTTAAAACACCTAGCCATCTCCCTGGCCCCAGTGCATTGTTTTTCTAAGCTTAAAAATACTTAAAAAGCACTCAGGGTGTAACTCAGTGGTAGAGCACTTATCCCAGCTTGTGCCACAAAAAACAAAAGGAAATTAGGACTTTAAAATTGATTTAGTCATTCTTTTTGGTTAATCAAATGATTTCAGCAAACTGCTTATCAGTGACTTGGTTTAAAAGAATTTAAGGATCACAAGTTTGAACTCAGCAAGGGCAACTTAGTAAGTCCCAGAAGTGAAAGGTATTCAGTCCTCAGTAGTAGGTAAAAAGTGGGGAAAGATAATAATCCCAAGTACAGAGGGGAGAAACTTCTCCCTTTTCTGCTGTCCTCTCTTTATAAAGATTACACAAAAGACAGTGTAAATATGCTCATTCTTTTTGGATCTAGACATGGTGGGTTCACACAACCTCTTGTGCCTTCTAGTTTGAAAACTGAAGTTTTGAACTTAAAACTTAAAATATTTCTTTACTCTGTTAACAGAGTGAGAAAGTATACTTGTGGCTGTGTCCCTGGTAATTTATAGCTTTAGAGGCAGATAAAATTTTCCATAAAGCTAGAGTAAAGCTCAAGGCTGGGGCAGTTCATCTGTTATTGCTGCTACCCCTTAACACAGAGTTCACACTTACTGGGCCTCCCACTAGAGCCCGGGCTGCACGCAGCTCCTCCTCTGGGCCTCGATCTTTAAAGGAAGCTCTGAAAATCTCTGCAGTTTTAACGTTGATAGCTGCAAGGGACAAGAGAATGATTTTAACTGACAAAAGACCACAGTGGAGACTCCACAGTCTGTGCCACCACAAAGAGCCAGACATTGAGAGAAAAAAATGGAAATGAACAAAATGACTCTGATGCATCTGTGCCTTCCCTTTCTGGAAAGGGAACAGGCAGCCTTGTCACCAGCAGTTTGATGACAGTAGCTGAGGCCTGAGCTGGTCCAGGGCAAACTCCCAAGCCCAGAGTTGCTTGCAGGTGTGAAGCTCGTTGTTCCACTGGCACATGCACCGCCTCCCTAGTCAACCCTGTGACCAAATCCATTTCTGTAGAGTGGAGGGAAGATGGGAGGCAAGGGTGGCCTATGGTGGTGGCAAAGCCCATCAGTTTTCAACTTGATGCAGTGGTTACCTTGGTTCACAAACTGAATTCTCACTATGATTCTGGTCACAAAATGAATGAGCTGAGCACTGAATCAAGTTTCTCTATCAGGTCAACATTCATTCCAACCACTGAATTTGATCTGGTTCTTGTCCAACTCAGTTTGCAACAAGAGTCGTGCAAAGAATCAAGTTTGTGAACCAAAGTACGTGAGAGAGAATAAAACATCAAGCACCTATGTACTCACCACATAGCTAAAACAAAATATCACAGATAGAAGCCCTGTGCAAATACAGCCCATTTCAAGCTACATCCTCAGGATCCTTGGTGCTGTGGTAGAGGGAGGAGGGTTTAGACTCTCTTTAGCGTTACAGTTGTATGTTTCACTTTGTATAACCTTTGTTCTCAATCAAAACCTTACCTCCCATGTGAAGAGTATACAAAGATTACATGATGTCTTAACACTCCTGCAAGAGCACTGCCTAGAGAACACACCTGTGCCTCCAAGAACAGGCCTGCTTGAGATCCTGCAAGTGTGGTGGACCCGGTGTGCTGTACACGTGGTACCTGTTTTCTTTCAGTCTTAAGTGATGAACATTACCACGGTTTCATACAGGTCAGAGTAGGCAAGCTACTTGCTCAGGTCCTCATACTAAATACACAGAAGTCAGGATCTGCACTCAAGGCTGTCACACACTGAGCTGTGAGATCATTACTTTGTCTAATCAGGCTTTCACTGAAGCCTGCCTTGCACTCTGCCACCAACCCTCCAACCATCAAGTAAACACATTACTTACCAATACCATAAATTATTGGAAAGTGGTTTTCATTTTCTTCCCGGTCATTTAACTCTGAGAAATTCAGAAAAAAACTTAATGTTACAGTTGTCAAAAAATACTAAATGATTTTTAATAATAAAGGCATGTTGCCTTTTTTTCCCAAGTAGGAAAAACAGAAAAGGAAAAGGATGATGTCCTGCAGAGTCCTGGGCAGGCAGGCTTTTGTGGAATGAGGCCACTCATAGAGCCTAGCCCGACTCTCTCCACATGCTGTGCCTCTGCCCCAAGACTGGGTAGCTCCCCTCTGCGATCACAGTAGTAAGACCCCAAGGAAAGATACTTAAGGGCAGGAGGTGCACCATCAGAACTGAGGCTGCACAGTCTCATACAGGCAAGGGCTGGAGGCTGTGCCAGCAACAGGAAGCATGGGAACAGAGCCAAGCAATGACAAGCTGTGTGCGACTCTGCAACTCAGGTCCTGGTGCTAGGCCCTGCCAGAATAGTGAGGGCAAAATGTCCCTGAACATACAGATTTGTTTTGGGAAATGGAAGAACTTACCAGTCACACATAATGTCACTAAGTGAATGTCCTCTTCCTGCTTATCAAATTCACCTATAATTAGAATTTTTAAACTGGATGTCAGAAAGTTCCTCTATTTGGAACTGCTGAGCAAGGACGCAAGAAGGGGCAGAATCCTCTGAGCATGCTGTTCCATCACTGAGGCCACCCTGGCCTGAGGCCAGAACCAAGTGAGCTGATGCCACACCAAACTGCCAATGACAGGCATGACCTCAGCCCCAAGCTTGCAGGGGACAACACCAAGCCATTTCAGCTTTTCCTGCTTTCTCAGGGGTTTGGAAGACACAGAGATTCATAAAAGGAGACTTTAAATCTCAGGGTTTTTTTTTTTCCTGATTATCAATGTTATAAAAAAAAAAAAAGAAAAGTATAGGAGAGCATAATTTAATCCTTTTCATATTTTAGTGACCTCATAACTATTGTTCTATTGATAGATACCGGTTTATTTCCTGTTGCACAGAGTATTCTATCCATCTCGAGAAATAAATCTGTACATATTTGCGGTTATTTTTGAGAATTACTGGGTCAAAGGTTATGAACCTTCTGAAGACTTAAGCTGCCACTAGACTGTTTTGCTGACAGATTGCCCCAGTGTACATGCTGGGATTTCAAGTGTGGGCCTGCTTCATAGCCTGCTACATGGTTAACAAAGAACACGCTTCCCCTCTTAATTTTTCCTAATCCAACAGGGAAAAAATCATATCATCAGTGTTTCCATTGCCTGCAAATTAGACAATCCTGTCAGAAAAATTTTTATTTTATACAGTTTGGAGGATGTACTATTCTACAATGCATCAGCTGCTTTTTTTGAAAGCAAATCCTCTCCCCATCTCACTGGCCCCAGGTACTTAACTCCATGCTACTGACCTCTGTATCCACTGTGTATTCAGTTCCAGCCAAATGACGCTATCTGTCCATCTGCTCCAAGTGTGTCCTCCTTTGGCTTTGTGAGGTTTTTATTTTATTTTATTTTATTTTCATTTATTTATTTTTTGGTACTGGGGCGTCAAACTCAAGACCTTGAGCTTGCCAGGCAGTCGTTTATTTCACTGAGCTATCTTCCCACCCACTTGTGGGATTTTTAACCCAAGCAAACACAGGTCCAAATTTTTATCAAGCTTGGAGAAAACAGTAAACTTACTAAGTAGCTGATAAGTAAGTTTCTGTGACAAGTGCCGGTCATCACTGAAGCCTCCCACAAGGTGCACTTCCAGCCTGGGAAAGAGATGGGATGGTGGTGAGAGCCCGGACAGGGTACACTGGTTTTACTTTCTTAGCCTCCACCAATCCCTGCTCCACAGTGGTGTTTTCTGCCTTTTTCATGTATAACACATATATGAAGCTGCCCAGTGTGGCTGCTCAGAGTCTGCTGAACTTGGGAGGACCCAACGTTTGCCCAAGTGCTCCACTAAGGGGACAGATGTGTGACAGATGCAATACCACCAGACACAGAGGGGAGAAACTGCTCTAGAGGAATGTGACAGTACCACATTGACTGCTCATCCCAAGTAGAATACTTCCAAAAACTCTCTTAAAGGCCTTCATCAGAGAAAATGGGGTATGAAAAAGAAAGATGGAGTAGCTGGATATCAAGAGTTTGCTGGTAAGCACACACTTGGAGGGTGCTGCTGCCTCTAATAGCCACCCCATCTTGGTAGGAGAGGGACTGTGTGTGTGTGTGCACGAGATGGACAGAGGTGTCAGTCTGGGGAACTCTCCCACTACCCAGTACACACGAGCACAGTAAGGTCCTACTGAGGACAACTCCTACACGTGAAAACACCAGACTAACTTTGTTTAACCCAACGTTTCCCATATTTGCCCTTCCCCATGTCCCATAACCATCTGCAGAACTGATACTGGGGGAAAGGGTGGCCACACTTCATGCTGCCTTCTACTGAGACAGAATAAGGAATAAGCCAGAAATTGTATGTACCCATATAAGCTACAGCATCTAGCACTTGTCTCATAAGAAACATTAAATACTGACAGGGCCGGGACTATGTGGCTTTGCTGCCATTAGACTACCAGTTTTGCCTCCTGACTTTCAGAGTGACCAAATAAGTCCTAAAAATGGACCAGGAACATCTAACACTCACATCCCCAGAATCAAGGCGTCAGGCCTGAGTACACAGTCTGAAGACCCCACTGCAAAATGAAAACATTTTTCAACTACATGGATCATCTACCCATGAAACAGTCTAGGCTGTGGCACAGAACCAGCCAGGAGACAAATATAAACATCAGGGCTGGGGGCACAGCTCATTGGGAGAATACAGACTTAGCATGCAGAAGGCCCTAGGCTACATCCCAGCACCAAAAGAGAAAAAAAAAAATAATTGTCTGACCTATGCCAGTGGTGTTGCAGTAGTTACCTTTGTGGTTTTTTTTTTGTTGTTGTTGTTTTTACTGGGGCTTGAACTCAGGACCTTGCACTTGCCAGGCAGGTGCATGTGCTGCTGAGCTATGTCTCCTGCAGTGTTGCTCCGACCCAGCAAACCAGGCTGAAACTGATGTGATAGACCCCTGAGGTCTTTACCATTCAACACCCCATGTTGCTTCAGAGGACGGACACAGTGGGGGCAGATGTCCTTGGCCTCTGTAGCAAGTGTTACTCATGGGAAGCTTTTCATCAAGTAATTGAATGTTACACTTCATGTATCTGGGTTATAACAAAGCAACAGCTGAGCCCTGTCACTGAAACATGGAAATAGCCAGTTTAAAGTCAAACTGTCCATTTAAAATCCAGCCCTGACTCTTCACCTGTATCTATCATCCATTCACTCACTCAACAATTGCTGCTGCAGTGCCAATGCTGTGCCACCTTCTCTCTAGGAGAACAAGATGGTGATGACATTACATGTTTCTGAAATAGCACCCACAGCTCTACACAATGCCACCAGATTTCTAATTCACATCACAAAGTGGTGTGCAGCTCACCTTCCACACTGAGCGTGGTCAGAAAATGACTTTATAGAGTTCAGGATCAAGGGGACTTCGGCTTTGGTATCAGTTCCATCACAATGTGTCAGGCAGGTAGCCCCATTACCTGAAGAACAAGGGTAAAATGACTCAGGTTATTTCCGATGAGAACTCGGGAAAGAAGCCAGGATGCCTCCTGTCCATTTGGCTGCCTCATCTTTGAATGTCCTGTAAGAAAAAAAGAGAAAAGTTGGTACTGCCCAGCCAACCCATTTTGACCAGGGCACCAGGGAGATACCATGCAGACCAGAAAGGAGGTGAATGAAGTCAGGCTTCAAATCAGATACCAGGAAACTCAAATTGAGAAATTAAATGGTCCCACATTGTTGGGTTGGTTTAAGCAATAGTTTCCTTCACCTCTCATCATACCTGTGTGCCTCAGGACCACAATGTGACAAGTGGTGGCATCATCAGAACCCAGAATGGAGATGGAGCCTGTTTAAAAAAGAAATAAAATAAAATATCCAGTAGCCTTTTGGAATAATGCCCAATTCACTGCTTCCTAACCTACCATCCTTTGGGGAGGTCACTGCAAGCTCTCTTTGCTGAACATACAGAAGGCCCTGGGGTCCCACTTGTTGAACAGACTGACCTCTGAGAAGTCTGGCTCTTTCCTGTTTAATTAAAAAAAAATAAAATAGTGATGTAAATTAGTGAGGGTTGAGTAACTAATAGTGGAGAGAGCCAAAGTGTACTCTGAGTGGAAAGCATGTTAGTGTGCCTGAGGAGTGTGTGTGTGTGTGTGCATGTGTGTCTGTACCATTTGACAAAGGCTAAATAACATGCATGTGGAATGATGCAAAGGAAACAGAACTTTTTTTAACCTATAAAACAATATTTTAGTATCTATGAAGTATGATGCAAGAATCTCTCATCACAGTTCTTTACTATGGAGTATGAGGCTCCTAAACCCTTTACTAGTGCAGATAACTGGACTGTGGCAGAAGTGTGGCTGGGTGGCCCAGAGCGCACAACCTCCTTCACTTCAAAGAGATGGGGAAGGATGTCCCTCAAGCCACAACCAATAATGTCACAGCTGTATATATGCACTCGGGAAACATATCTTGGGAAACATCACTGTGTTACTTAGAACAGCAAAAAGCTGAGAACCATGAAAGACGTAAGCAAATTATGCAGAACCAAGCCAACTACTAACTGTACAGTCATAAATAGTGAAGACTGGGAAGAAACAGTTTTGAAATGTTAAATAAGGGGCAAAACAAATGTCTAAATTTTGTACAGGGGCATAAATGTGCTGTTAATACAACTGTGGTAAAATGCTGATGCACACAGGAAAAATACTGGAAAGAAATTCACCAATAGAAGCATGAGTGGGCCACAGCAAACATGAATGATTACTGTTGTTGTCATTATTCTAGCCTGTAAATGTCCTGTGAGGCCATTATTATTAAGGAAAATGTAAATTTATTGAGGATTTATTTAAATGTCAAAAATTTGCATATTTGTATAAATGTTTATACAAAAAACCCTGATGTGGTGGCGCATGCAGAGGAGACTGAGGTAAGAGGATCATAAGTTTATTTAAACTGTCTGGACAACTTAGCAAGTACCTAAAAATAAAAAAGGGTATGGGTGTATGGGCATGCAAATTCCATCAATTCCAAGTACAAAAAAAAAAAAAAAAAGTTAAAACAACCATAGAATATAGGGTCTGGGGATGTAGCTCAGAGGTAGAAGAGTTGCCTAACATGCCCAAGGCCCTGGATTCAATGCAAAGAACACAATAGAACTTAAATGATTAAACTGTTTTAGGAAAGCTTAAACTTTTTTTTTTTTTTTTTTCAAAAATATCAAACTGGCTGGGTGTGGTGGTGCATGCTTGCAATCCCCACACTCAGGACGCTGAGGCAGAAAGATCAACATGAGTTCAAGGACAGTCTGAACTACAGCCAGACCCTACAGTCTTAAAAAATACAAAAATGTCAAGCTAATATAACTCTAAAAGGTATTATTTCCCAGCACTGTATGGTGGCACACACCTATTCCCAGAACTCAGAGTTTGCTGCAAGTTCAAGGCCAGCTTGGGTTATATACCCTTGTAAGATCCCTTCTCAACAACGATAGTATAATTTCCTTCTGACTTGAAACAATCTCAATGAGCAAATTTATTCAAACATGTAAGCACAGAGCAGTGTGTAATGCCGACACTGGAGAACAGTTTTAGTTTTACATAGGCACCTTGTTATTTCTCAAGTCTGGTGCTAATTTAAGTTTATATCCAACTGCCTACTAAAGTAAAAGAGACTGAATCCAGGGCTTCTACACTAGGCTAGAGCCCCAACCTTTCTTGGAGGCAGGCTCTAAGTCATTGAATTGCCCAGGCCAGGCTCAGCTTTGTGATCATCATGCATCAGCCTTCCCGAGTAGGTGTATAGGCCAGCATAAGATGTATGAAATGTAATGACCGGCTTGAGCAATTAGTTATTCATTGTTTTCTTTTTTAATGAAGAAAACAACATCCATTAATTGAAAGCAAAGCTGTACATAACATGAGAAGCCTCGCAATTTAAGACATGAACCAGGCATGGCAATGTATGCCTGTAATCGCAGCACTCTAGAGTGTGTGTGGAAGGATTCCAAGATTGAGTCCTGCCTGGGGAATTTAGCAAGACTCTATCTCACAAATGAGCTGGGGACATAGCTCAGTGAATGCCCTGGGTTCAATCCCAGGTACAACAAAGAGAAAAAGGGAGGGAGGAAAGGAGGAAAGGAGGGAAGGAGGGAGGGAGGAAAAGAAGGAAGGAGAGAGGAAGGGAGGGAAAAGGAAAAGGAAAAAAAAAGAACTACAAGGCTTTTTAGTTGGGTGTAGTGACACATACCTGTAATATCAGCACTCAGGAGGCTGAGGCAGATCTCTGAGTTCAAGAGCAAGACCCTGTCTCATTAAAAAAAAAAAAAATTTTTTTTTTTTTTTTCAGAACTACAAGGCCTTGTGTTTGGTCTTTAACACCAAGGTTACGGTTTGTGTCTAGCTATCCCCCCAAAGCCTCAGGCAGTCACAGGGCAGACATCTAGAGGTTGTGATTAATTTATCATTCAATGCTGGGACTATGGATGTGACTGCTACACCCACCTGGGGCAGATAGTCTGAATGGAATATAAGGGAGAAGGCTTTTCGCTGCTGCTGCTGCCGCTGCCCCTTCTCCATTTTTGCTCTTGCTGTTTTCCACTGCCATGAACAGGTACGCTGTGCCATGTGCCACTCTGCCTTGGAGCTAGCTGAGTATGGACTGAAATCTCCACGAACTGTGAGCTAAATAAATCTTTCCTTCCTTAATTTTGGGTGTTAGGTATTTTGTCCCAGCAATGACAGAAAAGTAACCCAAACAACCACAAAACAAATAACAAAAAGAAATGAGCTAGGAATTTAGTGAAGTCCAGTAAATTGTGACTGGTAGCACATATTCGCTTATTTTTTTGTTTTTTTTTTTTTTTTTTTTTTTTTTTTTTTTGATATTAGGAATTGACCTCAGGACCTTTGGTTTGCCAAGCAGGTGCTGTGCCACTGATTATCCAGCTGTTCTGTTTTTCCAAGACGGGCTTTTAGCATGTAGCCCAGGCTGGCCTTGCACTTCAAATCATCTTGCCTATCTTGCCTCAGCTTCCTGCATCTTGCAACTATAGGCAAGATCGACTAGGCCTGGCAACTGTGCTTGCTATAGAAGAAATAAATGTGGCTGGTTGCTTTAAAATACTGAAATTCTATCACTAGCCACCTACTTTTCATTTTCATACCACTTCTCACCTCCTTCAATTAATAGTAACATAAAGGAAAATCCAGAGTTCCTTCTTTATTATTCCTTTAATACTTACCTTTTGCTTTGTTCTTTGGGGAAGGAAGGGATAATGGCAAATTTTTAAGAGTTATTTTCATAGCTGGGTCACCACCCAAAAGAGGTTGTGACAAATGAGTGATCAATTTCATAAAGACCAAAAATCATTTCTCTCAAAACAACTACTATTTCCCAAATAAATAAAAGCAAAATGATCAGAAATGATAATGCCACAAAATGGAAAGCAGTACAGATGTGCTCTTCCAGACATGCAAGACATTCAGTCTTACTTCTCATTGGGAAAACACATAGCTCCAACATCAGTATTTGCTTTCTGAAACAAAGCAGCCCCAGTTTTATCAACTTCTAGTATTCTTTGAATACTAATATTTACTAAAATTCCTCTCCTTCAGTCCCTCATCTTCACTCCCCAACTCCTGTTTGGTGGCACTGTTTTCCTAACCTGAAAATTAACAAGAAAAATTTGTAAAGAGGGTTTGGATAGTAAATATTAAAGCTGTGTGGCCTCTGCTGCTGCAGAATGAAAACAATCACAGGCATAGAATCAGGCACAGCTGTGTTCCAATAAAACTTTATTTGAAGGAGAAACAAAAAATTTTTTTAATGTATTTAGTATACAGGGTCTATAGGGTTTCACTACACAGATTGGAATTGTAGTGATTCTCCTGTTTTCAGCCTCCCAAGAGCCGGGATTACATGGGTGTACCACCATACCTAGTCTCAGTCCCCATCTCAGTGTGCCCCCAGGGTAGGGCCAGCAAGGCACACCAGGGAATGGAATAAAATTTGAATTTCATGTAATTTCATATCACTCTTTTGATTTCCCAACCATTTAAAAATAAAGACCAAAAATCATTTCTCTCGAAACAACTTCTACTATTTCCAATAAATAAAAGCAAAAATGATCAGAAATGCTAAGACCACAAAACGCAAAGCAGTACAGATGTGCTCTTCCAAACATGCAAGACATTCAGTCTTAACTTCTCATTGGGAAAACACAGCTCCAACATCACTATGTGCTTTTTGAAACAAAGCAGCCCCAGTTTTCCCAGCCATTTAAAAATATAAAGCCCTTTCTTGGCTCTTGGAGCTGTATACAAATAGGGTTTGGCTACTAACTGTAGTTTGCTGAACTGTGCCCATGTCACTCAGTTGTAACTTTGTGGATGTCTCTTATGCTAGACCAGTGGTGGCGAGCCTATGGCATGCATGCCACAGTAGGATGTATCACTGACACTGTAAAAGATTCAACATAACTGCCTTAGACCTTGCCTAACAGACCGAGTGTGAAAGTACTTCATGGATTGTAAAACACAGTGGTGATGGAGAAATTATTCACAAGTGTGATAATTGAGACTTCTTTCCCACCATCATACCTTAGTTCAGTCTTTTTTCAAAAATTAATTTTATTGAGAAACAAATAGCAATGAGACCATTTCAAAACAGGTTAGTAGGACAGTTACAATAATTAATACATTGCATATTGTTGTCTTCATAGTAGTTATTCATAGTACAAGATGCAGACATGATATCCTGTCCAAACACTATTAGTACAAATCTTTCTTCTCACTGAATTAAGAGAAAGTAGCTGCATCTCTATTCTAACTATTTTGTATACACAGATACAAAATGGTCCTTCATTTATATCCCTTTTTGTCAGAGATGTGTATTCCACTGCCATTTAAATACTGTAAGTACATGAATTCAGCAAAATAATCCAATATAGTCCAGCAGTCCATAATAGTAGTTAGTTCAGTCTTTATTTGTCTTACTTTTACGTTATTGTGGGGCTGAGGGTACCATACCTCTGTGGCTGAGCACGTGCTTAGAATGCATGAGGCCCTGGGGACCATCACCAGCAGCTCAAATATAACACTGCGATATAATCTATGAGCAATGGATCAAGCATGACACTGACCAAGTGCTTGCAGGAATAATGTTCATCGTCTGCTTCTGTTTCCTCCCTGATGACATCTCTTTAGGCTGGTAAGGATTAACAGAGATAGGATGCGTCATGCGCTTACACTGGCCCTGGTCCCTAAACAGAAGTCATGAATGAGTTACTGTCAACCTTCCCATCTGTGGTAGATTAACTAATAGTCAGCTTGGAACAACCAGTTGAATGGAATCAGTGTGGTGCTGAATGTAGAAGGCCCACCTAAGAGTTGTTGCTAATAGCATAAAAAAGAACTGGAAGGGAAGATGGTGCGTTGTTGATTCACCTGGAGAAGTTTGTCAAGATGGCTTTCCTGATATGAACTTGGCTGTTATGATTGTTGGAGTAGCTTGGGTCCTCACTGTCACTGAGGATGGCTGCAGTTTTTTCCATGACAGTTCTGGTCCTTACTTTGGGTGTTGCTTCCTGGCACCAGTGCAGATCCCTCAGCCCACTGGTACAAATCCTTTATCCCACTGACACAGACTTTCTAGTCTCTATCACTGACCTTTGGGCTTTTCCAGGGTAGATCCTTGATTCAGACTTGCATGAGACACTGTTGTGGGCTCTAGGCCTCCAGTTGGACTTGTGGTGGACACTGCTATGGGCTCTAGGTTTTCAGACAGACTTCTGCAGGACACTGCTGTGGGATCTAGGCCTTCAGCTGGATTCTCTGGGTCTCTAGTGTGTGGAGAATTGTCCCACACTCTTTTGTATTTAACTCTTTGACTATTATAAACTAATCCTATAAATTGTGTGTCCTGTATTAAATCATTTCCCTTATAAACCCTAACTACAACACCATCTGAGGTTGACCCTGCCCAGTCTGTCTTCCTCACTGGCTATTGGTCTCACTAGTTCCAAACAGTGATTTTGATTCATCACTTTTGTGCACATAAACCGGAATCTATTTACAAAGACTAGGTCTGAGAATGTCCATATGCGTGAACCTCTGGAAACATTTTGTGTGTGAGGCTGGGCATACAGACCAGCAGTGGAACACTTGTCTCACACGTGTGAGGACCTGGGCTCCATCCTCAGCACCACAGAAAAATAAAGGCAGAAACTAAGTTACAGTGCATTCATACTATGGGTGTATATCAAACCACTGCACAAGACAGGTGGACCAGGTGAGGAGTGAAGGCTGCATCCTTGCTGTCCAAGGAACTTTCTGCAGGGCAGCAACAATCTGTATCTGCACTGTTGCATGCAGGAGCCACGTACAGCTGTTGAACACCTGAAATGTTCCTGTGATTGAAGAACTAATTCCTAAAGTTGACCTAATTTTAATGTACACAGCCACATGTGGGTAGTGGCTACTATACTGAATCTAGGTTCCAGTCCTAGCTTCACCACTTACAGGATATGGGACCTTAGACAAGTTATTCAGACTCTGATCCTTCAATGTCCTCTGTAAAATGAGGATAGCAACTTCACACATTTCACAGGCCAGCAGTGCTTACAAAAAGTCACTGTGTTACTGTCATTATTACAGTAATCCTCTTTTACCACCCAACAGATGCCTGAAATCATGGACAGTGACAAACCTTCTATACACATGTACCTATGATAGTTAAATTTATAAATTAGGCATGAGATTAACTAGTAAAATAAAACAATCCTAACAGTATTCTGTAATAAAAGTTATTTAAAACTCATGAATTGTTTTTTCTGGAATTTTCCACTCAGTATTTCTGGACTGTGGCTGACCTTGGTAACTAAAATTATAGAAAGCAAAACCACAGATAAAGTGGGATGGCTGTATATGCTAATTACAAGCTTATAACTGCTGGTATTATGTACAACATGCTGTTGCATGAGAAAGACACATGAAAAAACAATATATGCTATCATTTAAAAAAGTCTAACACTATGAAAAACTTCTGTTAAAAGATATTCACCAAGGTTGGGCAGGGTGATTGGTGCATGCCTGCAATCCCAGCACTTGGGAGGCTGGGGCAGGAGGACCACTAGGAGTTCAAGGCCAGGCTGGTCTACATAGTGAGCTTGGGACCAGCCTGAATCACACAGTGAGGTACTGTTTCAAGCCTTTCCCCCACCCTCATTCCCCAAAAAAGAAGCACCAGGGATATAACTCTGGCACAGCACCTGCCTGGCAAGTAAAGGTCCTGAGTCCAATTCCTGGTATTGAAAAAAAAAGGGGGGGAGGGGCAGCCTGATAGCACAGCTGACTAAAGTGCCTGCTTAGGCAGAACACAGTGGCTGGGTTTGGCTAAGACCTTGATTGGTAATCCCAGCACTTGGGAGGCTGAAAACAGGAGAATCACTACGAGTCTGATCTACACAGTGAGACTCTGTAGACCCTATCCTAAATACAGGAAAAAATAAAAATAAAAAAAGATTCACCAAAATGTATAGAATTGTTATGACCAAAGTTGATCTTTCTTTAATTTTCTATTTTCCTATGAAGGGTACATACTGCTCTTTAAATAAAAATATATTTTTTCTCTCCATTACTAGTTAAGTGAAAGATCCATAGTCCTCAATATAAGTGCTAGGAACAACTTCCTTGTTTAGCTTTATTTCCTTTCCTCTCACACTCTGTGGGCCAGGGAAAATGGCCATTATACTCCCCACAGGACCTCCCTGCTGCCCATCCTGTCCCTCCTCTGTGATCCTGTAACACGAATGGGTTCCTATGATACAAATTTCTATGCCAAGTCTCCTAAAATAGGCTAAAACCTTCCTGAGGAGAGGCTCTGGAATGTCACCACATCCTTGCCTCCACACTTGGTGAGTTGGCCTGGACACTGATCTCACATTTTACCACAATCATGCTCAGTCACAGAAGTAATCTAAATTTTTTAGAAGCTCATTTTTTTTTTTCTTGGTGAGTACTACTCCTAACTTCATAGTTAACACTGTGACAGTGTTAGGAAAGTGACATAGTAGAATGTCTAGCACAACACGGATTATATAACACTGCAATTGTCTGGAAGTTCAAGTTGAGAAGAAGCCTACAGAGGTGCCCACCTTCTTGTCAAGAAATCCTCATCTTGCAGATCATTTTCAGGAGTCACTGTGTTTCTTTACTAAAAAATATTGACTGAGAGCAAAGTTAACTCCAGGTACTGCCCAAGGTTCTGAGGGCACAAAAGTGAAGATGTTCTATATGCCTTCAGAAAGCTTACATCTGGGAATCAGATCAAGGAGAAAACAAACGAAAACATGGAAGCAGACGAAACAACAAACTAAAGAACAAACTTGTACAGCTGCTACAGCCTAAACCCGTACACTCAGACTCCTCCCGTTCATCTGCTTTCCATCAGATTGAAAGGGGACACTATTTCTTTATGGCACTTAACACTGTATTTGGGCCATTTCTGTGATTAAAAAAAAAAAAAAAAAACAACTCTGCTAGCTAGACTGTTACCATACTTAGAGTTGGGACTGTGGTTAGTACTGGTGACCAACACATATTAGGACGTCAACAACGATCTCTTTAATCAGTAGGATAGGCTAACTCCCCTTCACTGTGGCACGTGGGATGTTCGGTCCACAGTGTCTTTTACACCACCGACCCCGTTCCCAATATTCCGTGCGTGAGCAGGGACTAAGGTTTCAGACAACTAACTAGTCAGAGATAAAAGCAGGAAAAACAAAGACACCCCACTCCTTTCCATCAGGGCGCGGTCCCTACCAGGCCCAGCTGAGGGAAAGCAGAGCCCTTTCTTTGGGCTAAAAATAACCAGGTGCTCTATGCTCCGAGAATAGGATAAGAGGAAAAGAACTAGTGGACCCCGCCAGGACACCTCTGCCTAAACTCTGCTCGCAGCCCACTCTCGGGCGACGCCTGCGTCCTGAGAACCCAGGGAGCACGCAACGCTCACCACAAACAGGGGAAAGGGTCCCCTGCGCGTGCCCGTGAGCAAAGGCGGGCACCCAGATTTGCCTAAGCAAGCACCTCCGGAATTCAGGCACCGCCGGAGAACAGGGTCCCGATGAATCCTCGAGCTGCAGCGCCCTGCGACCTTGGGCAAGTCACTTAACACTGCGGCCCCGTGCCCGCTTCTGTAAAAGAGGGAGCTCAACAGATGCCCTCCAAGATCTAAAGAAGGTAAAAGCTTCGTGGATCCCTAAGTGAAAACACTTAGGAGTGGAGCCTGGTCAGAGCCAGGTTCCGGACGTCCCAAGTTTAAACTCGCAGAGGGAAGGGCGAGAGCAACGGTGGCGGAGAAAACAGAGCTCGCAGCCCCTGGCAGGTTCCCTCGGGCGGGCCCCGAAGCCCCTGCCTTGAACTCACTCACCTCCAGAGATGGGTGCGCTCGAACTAGCTCTCCGGCTGACTGCGGCAGCCGCACTCGCCGCCCGTCCACGAGCAGCGGCATAACGGAGACCGCGGCCGGTCGGATGGGTCGCTGGAGGCGGCAGCCTCTCCAGTCTAGGGCCACCACCCCCGCTGGAGGCTGCCGCTTCCCGTCCACCCCGCCCCACCGCGAACGTTGCTGGGAAACGTAGTCAGGTAAGAGGCAGCGCCTGAAGAGAACTGGGAAAAGCCGGGCAGGGCGCAACTCGCGGCGCAAACGTGAAGCTAAAGCCGGAAGAGGGCGCCGGTCGGCTTCCTCCGGAAGGGGTGCCGGGAAATGTAGTTTCCAAAGCTTGGGCGCGAGCGACGGGACGGGAAAAGATGCGAGCACCAAGAGACCCTTGGAGCGGCAGCTTGGTGCGAAGGCGGATTTTGGGTTGGCCAACTTTATTTCAAGGTCCTGCCCCACCTTTCCTCCAGTGAGTGACCTTACTCAAGCTGGAGTTTGGGAGTGTCTGCCCCACAGGATTTTGCACAAGTAACTCATATTTATTTTTCTTTGAGACAGAGTCTCACCACATAGTTCATGCTGGACTCACTCTGTAGCCCAGGCTGGCCTCAACTCGAGGCCAAACTCCTGCTTTAGCTTCTCCAGTGTTGGATTACAGGCATGTGCCACCATACTCAATTAGATGTAAGCCATCTTAAACTGAGAAAATGGGCCTGTATCATACTAACCCCTATAGTCACTTCTCTTAATTACTATTTTTGTGGAATGGATCCTGTAAACTGGGGAGATTGCATGCAGTCTACAGATGGTGAAGTTTTTGCCTGTGTGAGGTGTGTAACACTTGGATGGGGAGTCACCTCCCACCATAGTACATCAGTAAACTGGTCCTGTGGCTTGCCTGAAATCCTACAACTCTGGGTGGTCAAGGCAGGAGGATCACAATTTTGAGCCCATCCTGGAGAACTTAGCCAAGACCCTGTCTAAAAATTTTTAAAAAAGACAGTATGTAAGTCAACTGCAAAGGTCCTGGGTTGAGTACTAACACACACACACACACACACACACACACACACACACACACACACACACAAAATCATCAGTAAAACGTGGTACTTAGAAGTGCATGGATACAACACAGATGGGCTGGGGACTCTTGGGATAGGTACTCATGGTGGGAGGTGACTCTCCATCTAACTGTTCTGCCTCATACAGGCAGGAACCTCACTATTGTAGTCTGTAATCTGAACATTAGTGAGGTTTAGGCAGAATACTGGGGAGGGTCAGTTTGAGACCATCCTGGGCTACACAGTGAGAGCCTGTCTCAAAAACATAAAATGGTTTTCACGTCTTTTTTTTTTGGTACTGGCACTCAAACTCAGGACCTTGTGCTTGCCAGGCAGGCGCTATACTGCTGAGCTATATGCTCAATGCACAAAATAGTTTTTAATTTCCAGGTAATTTTTTTTCCCAAGAAACATTCAAGTTTATGAATCTCTAGACTACTAGTGGCAAACCTATAGCAAACATGTCACACCTGCTGTTTATTACCTTTGAAGGCCCTAAAAGGTTGACCATAAGTGCTCTAGACTGATCCAGGACTAAATTACCTGCCCAAAAAGAAAAATCTTGTTTGCCTATGTCATGTAATTTTTTTTTTTTTTTTCATTTTACTATTTTTTCTATAGGTGTTCTTCCAAAGCACGTAATTTTCTTTGGAGAGGTGCTTGTTTCATTGTACTATTCAGGCCTGTCACTCTTGGCTGGATGTGCTTAGGGAAAGCTGTGGACACATGACAATCCTGGAAGCCATCCTCATTAGTGTGCCCTTTCTTTCTTTCTGTCTGTCTGTCTGTCTCTTTTTTTCTTTCTTTCCTTGTTTTTGGTGGAACCAGGGACTGAACTCAGGCCCTTGCACTTGCCAGGGAAGCGTTTATTCCAGTAAGCCACTTCCCAGGCCCCATGTGCCATTTATTTCTGAACATTACCAAAGTATACACTGGTGACAGCCCCCCCTTTAACAGTGAGGACTTGGAAGCCACACATACAAATGCTGGGCACAGTGGCACATGCCTGTAGTCTCAGCACTTCAATGGCTGACAGAGGATCACTGAGTTCAAGACCAGCTTGTGCTACAAAATGAGTTTAAGATTAGCCTGAACTGCACAGTGAGACCCTGCTTCAAAAAGCCAACAATAAGAACAACAAGAAAAAGAACCCCCACATATACACACATCACAAGAATGTCTGCCCGGTAAGTCTTTTTATTAAGGTACTTCTCTTTATTGACATAAGAATGAATGTTCCAGATTAACCACACAGTTGTTTTTACAATGGATATTTTTTAACCTACTTTATAATTAACATTTATTTTTAAATATATATTCTTCTGTATTATAACTACTTTCCAAACTAGAGGCCCCACTTAATTTCCACTAATTTCTGTGAATACAATTTCATTTATTTTATCCAGTATAAAAAAATCCATGTTTTTGTCAGCAGTTAAAAAAGGGAACTTTAAAAGTTCTCAAATGACTTTGAATCAAGTCACCAAAAGAAAACCAACAATATCCAAAATCTTTTTTTTTCTGAGTAGAAACTTTTTTTT
>NW_004524776.1:4191231-4208344 GCF_000260255.1 Octodon degus
AAAAAAAAAAAAAAAAAAAAAAAAAAGAAAGAAATATCGTTTGGCTAAATAAATACACAAGGCAGATAATAAATATGCTTTTCACAAATACACAAAGTATACATATATAAGGAAAAGATTCAAATAGACTCTGGAAACACTTGCACAAAGTTGTTCAAAGCAAAGCAAAGATGCCTTTTTACGAGTGTTATAAAAACACGGAGACTTGCTCTAGGATTTCATTAAAGCTCCATCAATGATATATGCACAGCCATTAGATGGAATCAGCCGTATTGCTGATAGCAAACCATTCCACCAAATAACCAAAAACATTTTTAAAAAAATCAAATGATACTCATCAAAACCAAATGTAACGAGTAAATGAGCAGGTTTGTTCTAACAGAATCTTGGGAGTCAAACACTGTCTTGTGTTTTACAAAAGCCCAAACCTCCTTTCTCAACCTGAATTACTTTTACCTGGACCTCTACTTTTCTTTCAAACATCCTTTTACATCATTTGTCTGACCCTGCTTCCATACACTGTCCCTCCTTCCCTGTCTTCTACGGCCCTCTGAAGTCCTTGGAGAAGTTCACCAACACCAGCTCAAGTGTGGCCTCTTGGCCTGGCACTGGCACCGCCCACTTTCCTTCCATCTTCTCTGAATTCAGTAAAGTCCCAACATACAAATACAATTACAGCAGGAAGTAAGCATTATAGCCAAAATAAGTATTCTAGTTTTTTAGCATTGTTTCTAGCATTGTTGTTGTTTGAGACAGGGCCTCATTGTGTAGGTCACGTTTGGCCTTGAACTCTTGATCCTCCTGTCTGAACATCCAGAATGTTTGGAATATAGGTATGCGCCAGCATCCCCAGCAACATTCTAGTTTTTAAAGAGGATTTATCATAAAGCATTTTTCACTGAAATCAGACAAAGAAAGCTTTGTGACTATGGCTCTAAAAAGAACCTATGTAAAAAAAGGAAGTGTGTTAAAATGGGCTAGTGCTGATAGTAAAAATTACACAATAACATAAAGTAAATTAAATTAACAAGCAGTCCTTACCATTAACCCTTCTGTAAAATATTGCACATGATAGTCTTTTCTTTTTGTCTATAAGGGAGGCAAAAGACAACAACAAAAATACATGGGTGAAGTCTAAGTAGAATGTACAATGCCTGCATATATACTACAGTCCTAAGCAGTACGAACCTGGATAATGAAGGCCAACCCTGGGAGGAGCAATGTACCTCAATCACCAATTCTTGAGATCAGAGGGGACTGGACTGGTGTGTATACCATAGGTGGGGAGCCCAGACTACTGGAAGGACTTTGGAAATGAGCATCAAAGGAGCTTGGTGTAATCCCAATCACAGAATCATTTTGAGACACTTCACCTTTTAAAAAGTCATCATCTTCATCTTCTACTATGTCCTAGGATAAAAAAATCCAGATTATCAATAAAATCACAAATAATGGTTTGAAAGCATTCAAGAATTTCTTTCCTGTTCAGCACAGTGGTGTGCACTTGTAATCCCAGCTACCAGGGAAGCTGAGGCAAGAGATCACTTGAGCCCAGGAGATTAACATCAGCATAGACAATAACACCTTATCTCAAAACCAAAATACCCTATTGATAAGAATGTGCTAGTTTTTTTTTTTTTTTTTTTTTTTGAGACAGAGTCTCACTATGTAGTTCAGGCTGGCCTAGAACTTGTGGCAATCCTTCTGCCTCAGGCTCCCGAGTGCTAGGATTACAGGAATGTGCCACCATGCTTGGGCAGGAATGTGCTATTTCTATAAATAGATAAAATATCTTCATTTCAAAATTAAGTCTTTTTGATATTTAGCTCATTATTACAAATAACCCAAATGATTGCTCATTCACTATTATTAACCTCAATGAGGGTAGATAACATAGCATGGTATTCTTGCTCAATGTTCTAGCTCTTGTATCTAAAAAGACTGTGAGTGAATGAATGATCCCCAAACTGCAAAATATAAATGAAAAAGTAACTAAGCTTTCCAAAAATTACTTATTAAGCATAGGAAGAAGATGGGGCAGGGAACTCAAGGGTAGAGCACTTTCCACAATGCACAAGGCCCTGGCCTCCATCCTAGCACCAAAACAGCAACAAGAACATAACTCAAGTCTGCACTTTTGCAAAGGCAAAATGAACATAATACGGTATTAATAAAGTGTAATATTTCTATTTACTGTATGACTGTGGCCCATACCCACAAGATTTTAGAGAAAGTGTGCTACATTTTAATTTTACCTTTTTAATGGGTTTCTTAAATTCCTGAAGCTCTTCAGCACTAATGTCTTCCCATGTTTGATAAATAGGATCAATGAATTTCTTTGACCTGTCAGCAGGGATCACATTTGAAAGTCAAGTTCACTATTTCACCAAAAGTCACATGTTATACTTTTTTCTCACAAGATCCATTTTCTAAAACCAAGAAGGCTACAGCTCAGATAATATTTAAAATATTCTATGTAAATACTGTAACTGATGTGGCTCTTTTTTCATTATCTTTATTCACCCCTACAAATAAGATTTCAAATGGAAACTACAAGGAGTGATTAAAGTGCATGTATAAATTTTATTTTATTTATTTAGTTTAATTATTTTAGTTTTTGAGACAAAGCCTCACTATGCAGTTCAGGCTGGCCTTGAACTTAAAGCAATCCTCCCACCTCAATCTCCCAAGTGCTGGGAATCTCCCATGTGCCACCATGCCTGAATATATTTTAAAAAGTTTAACAGGAAAAAAAATACATTGCCAAGAATGATGAGTGTGTTCAAACACTCTTGGCAGGGGAGTGTTCTGGGGGTAAGATAGGTTAAATCTCAAATTTAGCAAAAGTAAGTACCTATTGCAATCAAGCTCACCACTGTCAATGTCCAGTGCTTGGAATGACCTACCTCTTAAGCACACAAGGATCAAAGGGGAAGAAAGTGTCAAGTGGGTTTGTGCAGGTCTGCACTGAGTCTCCTCCAGCTGTATTTCTAATAACTGGTAGCATCTGCCGATTGTTCCTCTCAATGATAGTGTAGCAGAAGACTAGCTGGTACTTACTGTGGAGCACCAAAACCAACACAGATAGAGACAATTAACAAGCTGGAATTATTCTTGCATGGATGTAACACATGTGACAACTGTAATGACCACAGCACTACTGCTGAACAGTTAAGTATAAGGAAAAACAACACTTTTAGGGTTGTGTAGCAGTTTCCCAGACCTATCACAAGCTTGCTACGAAAGAAAACATAGCTATCACCACTTGGAATATGAAAGTGGGCTTAGATTAATAGGTACTATGAAAAGTTATTATGTCTACAAAGCAAAATTCTTAAGTTTACACAGATAGGTGGTTTATTTCTGTGTGCAAAAGCACTGGGGCATTGGTGAAAAGGGGATTTGGCAGCTACTGAGGGGGAATAGTAGTTATTGGACCCTGGCTATTGCTGAAAAAAACCTTTCACTCTCACAGTAACCAGGAATTTACCCCTGGGTCCTTAGGTCATTACTGACACTTTAAGCAACATCTTTGTATTTCTGTTCTGATAACCAAAGATGGCAATCTCTTCTTTCCTGGTGGAAATGTAAATCAGCAAAACCACCCATCTGGTGCAAACAAAGCCCTGAATATCCTACAGCCCCCAGCTACTGTACTTCTGAGTATGTGACAAGGAATATGACCTTGCACACTGGGACATAGCCAAGAATGTCCCCAAGCTGTTGTTTCCAATCCTGAAAAACACAGCCTAAATCTCAAAAAAAGCCTGATATAAACAAACAGTGCTCCCTAAAAAACAAAGACCACAATAGCTGAAATAAAAATGAAGCCTTATGTGTTAACATAGCTGTAGCTCTGAGCCATCAGAAAGCAAAAGTAATGACTGCAGACATATGAATTCCCAGATGCTGACATTTACTTCACTGCCACCTTTTTTTTTGGCTCAGCTGCAGATGTCGACCCCAAATGTTGAGCCTCTGACTGGCTGGGTCATCAGATGCTGTCCTCGGCCTCGTGCTGAGGTTATTCTAGGGGCTGCTTACTTCTGCTTTACATCATCAATCTATACCGTTCCAGCTGCTTCCTGTCTTTATCAATGTGCATGAATCTTTTACCCACTCAATGCTACTGCTTTTTGGTTCCTTTTCTAATCCCTTTACTTTTTCTTTTGGCAGTGCTGAGGATCAAACATAATCAAACCTAGGGTGCCACACATGCCAAGCAGACACCCTATCACTGAGCTACAACCTTTAGCCATAAGGTCATTTTGAGATCTCAGGAGAAAGGATGCCTTTGAACTAGACAGATACCTAACAAATAATTGAAGTCTCATTCTCTGAGTGAAAGTAGGAAGCTGAGTAAGGACAAGGTATAAAAAAAGAACAATCTTAACCGTTGATGATTTTACGCTAAGATCCTGTCTGAATATCATACTTAAATGCCCAAAATCTAGTAAGTCATTGTCTCTTTGAAGCAGAATAACTTAGTGAGTACTAACACAAGAACCAGACGCAGAGCATGTTTTTTTTAAACTTTTACTGCTGGAGACTGAGCCTAGGTCTTCATGCACACTAGGTAAGTGCTTTCCCACTGAGCCACACGCCAGCTCTAGCGCCTGCATTTACATGTCAGCTCTGCCGTCCAGCTATCTGACATTAGACAAGGAATTTAATTTCTCTGTGCCTGTCTCTCCACTCACAAATGGGGTAAATAAGGTAATCACAAGGCTGTACGAATATTAAATGACCTATCCGTGAAGTGCTTAGATGGTGCCTGAAACAATAAAGGCTATGTATTAGCTGTAGCTACTCAGCCTGAGATTAGATAGCTCTTTTCTGATCTCCTATTGGTGAATACTTACATCATGATCAGTTCACTTTTATTGCTATTACAAGTGTCAATCTGTTAACTTTCAGTTTACATGTTCTTAGCTTACTATTTGTTTTAGGTAAGTTGGCTATGCTTTTGTCAAACTATCCCCTGCAACACTTTCTACTGACATCAGAGTATAAGAATAATAGCTGCAGTGTAATTTTTTCTGTAAGAGTTGGGTTAGTAGTGTTTTTTTTCTTTTCAATTTTTGGTTTTTTGAGACTGAGTTTCACTACATAGTTCAAACTGGCTTCAAACTCACGATGTAGCCTAGGCTGGCTTTGAACATGAGGTAATCCTCCTATCTCAGTCTCCTGAGTGTAAGGACTACAAGCGTGTACCACTACGCCTGACTTTTAATGTTCTATTATTAATTCTCAAAAAAAGTGATGGAAGGGGCCGGGGAGATGGGTCAGTAGAATAAGTGCTTGCCTGGCAAGCACAAGGGCCTCAGTTCAGTCCCCGGTTCTGCCAAAAAATAAATAAAAGAACTCTTAAAAAAAGTGATGGAATTTTGCAAGACAAACACAAATATGTATTTGAGTACCTTACTAAAGCAGTTTGTTAGACTCATACATTTAATTTTAAATAACATTCATAAAAGAAATTATAAATAACTTACTTTGTGATAGTGGCAAAGAAGTTAACCACTGATGGCAGGCAAATCTTTAGAGGGTTTAGCTGGCTCATCACTATACGTTGAAAATTTAGACTCTGAAGATACCTCAAACCTTCAATTCAAAGAAAAACAAATTATAAGTACAAATACAATAGAAAAGTCTAAGATATCTTTGAAAGCACATATTATCATGCATTAAAAAAAAGTGTAGGGCCAGCCAGATGGCTCAGGAGATTCAAGCGCCTGCTTAGGCAGATGCAGGGGCCAGGGTTTAGATCCTTGGCTTGCCGTGTGGGCCCCACTCCTGGGGTATGCTGAGATAGTGACTGAGACTGGGCGTGGTGACGCATGCCTGTAATCCTAGCACTTGGGAGGCTGAAAACAGGACAATCATTATGAGTCTGATCTCCGTAATGAGCCTGTACTAAACACATTAAAAAAAAGACAAAAAAAACCTGGGCATTTAAAAGGAAAAGTGAATTACCTTACTTTGTAAAGCCTCATCTTTCTACTAGTTCATACAACTTTAATGCTCACATCTTTTTAGCATGCAGAGTGTAAGTAAATATGTGATAGCACACACACACATTTCAGTAGAGCTCTGGTTCTCACTCCCAGGAGACTATCACCAGAGGATAGGTGGCAGTGTCCGGAGATGGGTTTTTTAGTTGTCACAGTTTAAAGTGCATGAGGGCAAATGGTAGGTGGATGTGAGGGACTGTACTGGTTGATACTGTATCAACTTAAGAAGTTTAGAATTTATAATTATGGGACGCAACAGAGCCAGGATTCTTAAGTTTGTAAACATCCTCATCCTATGGAAGAGAAGAACATGGACACTGAGTTCTACACCCCCAGCCCCAGGGTATTTTATTTATAACGTAAGGAGGGGAGAGAGGCTGGTTAGAGGCTGCAGCTGCTGCCCTTCCCTTTGCTGTTTGATGTTTTCTGCTGCCATGAACTGCTGTGCTCTGCCATGTGTCACTCTGCCTGGGAGTCAGCTGAGTACAGACTGAAACCTCCATAAACTGAGATAAATAAACCTTTCTTTCCTTAATTTTGGGTGTTAGATATTTTATCCCAGCAAGGAGTAAAAGTAACTAAGACAGGGATACTGCTAAACAACACCCAAGATAGCTCACCACAATGCAGGATTATTTGGCCCAAGATGTCAAGTGTCAAGGCTGAGAAACCTCAGCTCAGAGGAAACAGCTGTAATCTGATCTTTCATGAAAATATTAACAACCCAACCTTTTAATTAACTGTTCTTTGGACTCTCTTCATCTGAAAAATGCACTACTATGCTTTGTCTGGTAGATCTGTTACAAATGACTTCAAAAGTCAGCAAAACTGCAAATGTGAACTCCATACTTCAGGCAGAGGAACATAACTCTATGATAAGCTTTATGAACAGCCTAGTGTGGTTTCAGGCTATAATCCTGGCAATAACTACATGACCTTAAGCACAGTCCTTCTGTGGGTTCCCAGAATAAGGAGGGAATGTACTGGAAGTGTTGTACAGGGCACCAACATAGCACAAGAACTCAGCCTCACTGCAAAAGATGGCTTCACTTTCACTCTCTGAAATAGGAGTTCTCTACCTCCAACCAAGCCACAGTTAAAGAGGAGGCTTGAAAAAGCTTCTAGGAATCTGTGAACTGCTTAAAATTATTTGAGAAGTGTGTCTGCAAATGCAGTTTCCTGAATCCAGTTTCCATTGAAATTTCAAAAAAAGCAAAGAACAAGTACACCAAGAAAATCCAGTGTGAGGCCACAAGTCCTTCTTACTGACCTTCTTTAAGGTTTCCATCTAAAAGCTGCTTGTGTCTAAAAACAAAGGTGTAGAACACAGCTTGGCAGGCTGAATAAAATGGTCCATGGAGAGCAACATCACAAAAAGCCTTTGCTCCTGAATCCTGGTTATTAAGGTATATGTGCAGCCAGTTCACCAAAAGATCGAGGCATGATTTTACAGTACTGGAAAGAAGAAAAAGCTCAAGTCAATTTTACTTGTTCATGAGAAAACTAGAGTGACAAAGAGACACACAAAAAACCCCAAACCAAACCAAACAAAACCCCACAGGTAGAGAGAAGCAGAGGAAAGGGAAGGAAGATGAATGTGGAAGACCAACCTTTCAATTACATAGGCTGAAGCAGCACCCACCTTCTAGAAACAACAGGTTTCTAGACATCTAAGGACATCCCAAGGGTTGGAGGACAGTTTCTCCTAATTAGTTCTAAAGGGCTTCTTGGATGGGTTCCTTAGCGCTGAGGATATGATAAAAGAACTAACATCTCACAAATAAAACAGAATCTGATAGACTTCAATATTCTACATGGTATTCTGATATAGTCCTATGGTCAACAATTTAAACCAGATAGGTTTAGTTGTTCAAAAAGAGTTTTTAACAGTATCTTTGCCTGAAGTGATCTTCACAGATCACCTAAAGGAACTGGCTTTGGATTTTTTGCTAGGGTTTGATCCTAGGGGTTGGTCTTACACATGCTAAGCACGTGCTCTGTCACTGGGCTACAACCTCATCCATTCCTGTTACTTTTAAAAGAGCTGTTCTTCAACGCTAACAGATACAGTTATCTGGAAAGCAAACAAAAAACCCTATAAAATCAAAGTAGTATATAATGCTATGTCCTATCCATCAAGACAAATGTATTTCAGATTCAAGTGAAACCACACAGAACAGCTAACAAAAGCTTTGCCTAAGAATATCCATCTAAAACAGGAGAAACTTTCTGAAAATATTTACTGAAAATTGAAATGTCTTATAGTGAGAGTGACAGATCTTTTCACTTTAAAAATAGCCTCCCCAAAGATATTTCTTTGACCTGATACAATGCTATCATCTCAATAAAGCAATTAACAAGTACTTGGAAAATTACTTACATAAGAGGAACAAATTTAGCTCTTGCCAAAAAGCTCCCAATATAATTTCCAGCAGCTTGCCTGATAATGGCAGGATTATTTGGATCCTGTAATTTTTTCCAGAGATGTTCCAAAAATGCTTCTGCAAATCCCTGTAAAGAGAATGTGGGGCTGGAAATGTAGCTTAGTGGCATAGTACCTGCCTGGCAAACTCGAGGCCCTGAGTTCAATTCCCATTCTGTCCTCCCCAACAAAAAAGAGAATGTGTTGGCCTGATCTCTTATTAATGCTTACACTACTGTGGCTGTCAGAATTGCAAGATTTTCTGCTTTTCCAAAGTGGTATGTAAGTTATAGTATCTCAGTTATGCTACTAAATAATGAATAGAGTGACCATAATTCTTAAAACATCCTAAACTAATACTAAGGCATCTCAGGTCATTTGGTCCAGGGGACCCTAACCCTAATTGAGCATCCAGATCAATGCCAAGCGCTGGGCATATTGCCGTGCACTTGTGCCAGCTACTGGGGAGGCTGAGGGTGACCTGCGTACAGGAGTTTATGTCCAGGTTGAGCAAAATAGCAAGACTGCCTCGACAGACATATAAACTTAATCCTAAAGATGCAGCTTCAATAGATCTAAGACAGGGATATGGAATCTGCATTTTGTAATTCTTCAAGTGATTCCAGGCAAAATAGAAGCAAGAATTCAGCAAACTTCCTAGAATGCAGCAAGTATAGTACCTTCTCAAATGGCAAGGTATCCTCCCTGTCTTTGCACACAATGAATTTAACTATACAGTGGTCTTTTACTTATCGCAGATTATGTTCCAAATACCCCTGCGATAAGTGAAAATCAGCATAGTTATAAACCTTTCCCACACTTTTAAAAACATTTCTAATGTTAACCATTTTCTAAACTTGTAGACCTATGTAATTTTAGCAACATATGAATACTGTACAGTACTGTAAGATCCTGTGATATAGTGAAAAATCCGTGACAAATAATTTAAATTAATATTTTTGAAAACCTGCGAAACACTGAGTCCACAAAAGTCGAAACAAAATAGAGGGAGTACTGTACACAGAAATATGAATTAAAATACAAAGCTTGGGCTAGAGAGATGACTTGGTGGTCTAAGTGTTGGCCTGGCAAATGCAAGGACCCAAGTTTGATCACTGGCACTGACTGTGGTGGTGCATGCCTGTAATCTCAGTGCTGGGGAGGCTGAGACAGGAAGATCACTATGAGTCTGAACTGCATAGCAAGACCCTCGACCACATAAACAAACAAAACAAGCAAGTATCTGCCATCTCTCTCTCTCTCTTTTTTTTTTGGTCTTTTTGAGACAGGGTCTCATTATGCAGTTCAAGCTGGCCTTGATCTCACTTTGCAACCCAGGCTGGCCTCAAACTTGCAATGATCTGAGTGCTGGGATTTTATGTGCGCATCACCACGCCTGGCTAAGGCTGCCATCTCTTAACTTCTCTCAAATAGTTAGCTCTTTTCTAAAGCTAGCAACCTCAGCTTTGGATAGATTGAATTTAACTTTCCTACCCTTGACCTGACTGCTCAAAGCAGCTATCAAATTGTTGTAAAGAAAAGGTATGATCTATTTGCATTTTCCTCCCCCACCAAGAGAACAAAGGGAACAGTTAAATATTCTCTGTATATATTTTATTTATTTATTTATCTATCTTTCCTTTTCCTTTTTGATGTGTCTCACTATGTAGTCCAGACTAGCCCTGAATTCCCAGCAATCCTCCTTCAGCCTCTTATGTGCTGGTATTACAGGCATGTACCATCTTGCTAAAGTCTGAAACAAAGAACACCCAGGTGACCAAGGGGATAACATCTCTAAGCTACAATGACAAACAGCTATCAGTATGGTGAAGACGGAATATCATTGTATTAAGGATACTAAGAAAACAAACTCAAATGAAAGAAATTCTCATGTTCTCCCTCCCACCTAGTTTTTAGGTGAATAATTGTGGGCAAGAATAAGATAATAACCATTTACTTACCAATTTGAAGCTACAGAGATAAAACATAAAAAACTGTACATGGCAGGAGGCATGGGTGGGCAACAGGAGTTTGTCAAAGACAGCTATCAAATCGCGATATAACTCTTTTGTTTTGTTGTTATCAATCTTACCTACAGAAAAGAATTTGGCATGTCAGTTCTATCAATAGTTATTTTCAAGCTAGTTTCATTTGTGATTTTTTTTTAAAAAAATACAGTACTATTAAGATACATGGTGTTACCCACTAGGCTACAATAAAACAAAATGCTGACTGGAAATTTTCAACTAAAATTACCAGCAAGACTGTCTCAAAACATCAAGGCTGATTCTTTGACTAGTAGGAATATGGTCACATAAATTGTCCTTATTTTTTTTTTATATTTTCCAAATTTTCTCTCATCAATGTCTTATTAATAGTCACATAAATTATCCTTATTTTTTTTTATATTTTCCAAATTTTCTCTCATCAATGTCTTATTAATGGTCACATAAATTGTCCTTATTTTTTTTTTATATTTTCCAAATTTTCTCTCATCAATGTCTTATTTTTTAAATAACAAAACCATTACAATGAGTAGTAAGGTCAATTAGATTCATCTAGTTAGGCCAAATAATTAGCCTCATTATTAAATTTTAGCAAAGTACATGGACAAAAATTTTGTACACTTTTATGAGGGCAAGAGGTGCACTAGGATCCATTTGCCAACCCAAGTCCCAGCATAACAATGTTACCAATAGAAATCCTCTAAATTAAATTTTATATCAAGGACCAAAATGCAATGTCTACTTCTAAATACACATTTCAGCAATATAAGTATGATTTTGGTCTCTGCCTCAAACTGAACAAACTCTATAACCTCTTAGTACTATAACAAAAAGATAAAGTCAGGCATGTTCGTGCACGCTTGCAATCCCAGCACTTGGGAGGCTGAGGTAGGAGGATCACTGAGAGTTCAAGATCAGCCTGGGCAACAAAGTGAGTTCAAGGCCAGCCTGAGCTGTATAGGGAGACTCTGTCTGAAAAAGACCAAAAAAGAAAAAGACGAAGGGACTTTGCCAATGAATATAATTAGATCTTAATTCCAGCCCCACCATTTTCATGTGAAACAGGTGAGCTGATCTTGCTAAACACTTTTTTCTCTCATACTATATTTTTATTAGTACTAGAGATCACACACAGAAGATGCCCACCCAGCAGAGCCCACATGAGCTATTGAGATGATCATAGGTTGTTACCATCCACATAGCAGACATCCTTGATGTAGGACAAAAGCAAGGACAGCAGGATGTCCAGGCGTTCGGCTACAGGATGGACCATCTGACCAAGCCACTCAGGACTATCCTTTGTTTCACGTTCAGCTTCTTCATCTTCATCCTTGGAATAAGTAAAAACTGACATTTAAAAATTCATTGAAAAAACTGGGCCTGGTGGTGCACACCTGTAATCCTAGCACTTAGGAGGCTGAGGCAGGAGGATCATTGTGAGCTTGAGACCGGACTGGGCTACAAAGAGAGCTCAAGGCCAGCCTGAACTAAATAGGGGGAAAAAAGTGATTTAGTGGGAAAATTCTCACAAGCCATTATTCCCACTACAGGAAAAGGGAGAGAATACATAGATACATTCCTAGGCAGAGTCTTTCATTCAGGGATATAAACCAGAACCACAAAGTTTAAAACAAAGCAAATTCAGGGCAATAGCTTGATTCTCTTGATTTTTGTCATTTATGGGATTGAACCCAGGACCTTGCAGCACAGGATAAGCCTCTGTTCTACCCCTGAACTAAAGCCATAGTCTGTATTTTTATTTGAAAGACCTCAAAACTGATCATGCGAACATCAATGTTTCCTTGTCCCTGGTTCCAGTGTTGATAGTGGGCACTCTTGGTGCTGGGTTCCCTTTTCCAGGTCAGGTTGTCAATCTGGAGGTTGCTGGGAGTGTTGGTTGCCAAAAACCAGCAAGTTTCCTCCTTGCCAAGCAGAAAAGAAGCCAAGACTGTCCTGACTGACTGAGAAGGGGTCAGGTGAGCCTATCTTCCTGGTTTTAAGCTAGGACCAAAATCTTAAGTGCAATTTATGTTCCAGAGCAATTTGGAGGATCAGAACTACTGCTTTTCACCAAGTGAGACCTAACTCATTCCCTTGCCCTTTGCTACTTCCTGACACTGTCCCACAGAACACCTGAAAGACTTAGGTTCTCCATCAACTGAACCCATCAGCGCTCAGCTAACACCCAGGATGGAAAAGTACTGCCTTAAGGTATCCAACTGGCAAAACAAAAGCTGAACTACTGTGGTTTTCTATTTACCACTTGCTCCAGCACAAACACTGAAAAAATTATATGACTGAAAATTGACCAGGCATAGTGGTACATGCCTGTAATCTCAGCATTTAGGAGGCTGAAGAAAGAGGATTACAGCAAGTTTTAGGCCAGCCTGGGCTACATAGTGAGTTTAAGACCAGCCTAAACCACACATGACAAGTTCCAAGAAACCAAAATCACCTGCCCCAAAAAAGAATGAAAATGATGCAAATTTCATTAAACCCTAATACAAAGCCCTGGATATAAACTAATTGTACCAGGTAGTTAGCAACATATTCATGTAAGGAATCATTTTCAGACTTGCTAAACTATTTAACTGTTTTAACCTAAAGCCTTGATAAAGAAGCCCCTAGGTACTTATTTCCATACTCTAAAATGATGAACTTCACAGACACATATCTGCTTTATCAAAAATTCTAACCATATTAAACAATCCTTCCATGGAATCTGTCCCGCCACAAGCTTGAGCTGCTGTTTCCTCAGCATCTTCAATATCCTGCCTGGATGCACTCACCTATAACATAAAAACATCACCATCATCACCATCATCACCATCATCATCATCACCATCATCAAAAAAATAAGTAATAAAGGCATTTAAAATATAACTATTCAAAGGCCGGAATTCATATGCCACACACAGGTCACACTTCTACCTTATATTGCAGAATTATAGTACAAAAAATATTTGCATCATCAAGGAATTTAATATCATCCTGTAACTCAGTTGTGTCCCAAATTTTCTGATCAGGGAGATTATGGGGCCACAGAGGAAAGTGATTGATGATGTAGAGTGTGCCTAAGGAGAGTCACATGGAGAGAAAACATTCTTTCAGGCTTTCAGAGAGCAAATTGATCACGCAATGGCCGTGACTCATGGCTGACACTGACAAAGGATCTACAAACTGCGGTACAGGGCTTCAGGTTAAATTCTGAGGGTATCTGACTGACCTTATTAGATACAAAAGTTACATTTATTATATAGATCTTGCTTTATCTTGGTCTTAACCATCCAACATAAAGGTATAAAAACGAAGTACAAAAAGTAAAGCCATATTAAATATGCTGAGCTGTAAAAGGCTCAAGTCAACAACTTCTGACATTGCCAGTCTTACGGAAAACTACTATTATCAACTACTGGACTATATTATTTTGCTGAATTCATGCACCTACAATATTTAAATGACAATGGAATACCCTTCTCTGACAAAACTAAACAAAAAAGGGAGATATAATGAATGACCATTTTGTATCTGCATATTCAAAATAGGAAATACATCTGCATTCTCTTAATTCAGTAGAGAGATTTGTTTGAATAGTGTTTGTGGACAGGATATCATGTCTGCATCTTGTACAATGAATAACCACTAAGACAATAATATGCGGGCCAGGGAGATGGCTCAGTGGAATAAGCACTTCCCTGGCAAGCTCAAGGAAGGGCCTGAGTTCAATCCCTGGTTCCGCCAAAAAAAAAAGACAACAATATGCAATCTATTAATTATTGAAACTATGCTAGTTATTAGTTTTGAAACTGTCTCACTGCTATTTGTTTCTCAATTATTTAAAAAAAAAGGAATTTAAGTATCAGTAATACATTATATCCAATATTAAATATTACAGCTGAAGCCTCTTTTACTTCATACTTAAATAAAATCAATACAGGGGCTGTGTACATGGCTCAGTACAATAAGCATTTCCCTGGCAAATACAGGGGCCTGAGTTTAATCCCCAGTACCACAAAAAACAAACAAACAAACAAATGAACAAAATGGCTGGGGAGATAGCTTGGTGGTCTAGGCACCTGCCTGGCAAGCACAAGGAGCTGGGTTTGATTCCTGGTACCACATGCCGTGCTGGCCATGGAACTCTGGGTGCGCCACGCCAGCCACTGAGACTGGGCATGGTGGCACATGCCTCTAATCCTAGCACTGGAGAAGCTGAGACAAGAGGATCACTACAAGTCTGAGCTGCACAGAGAGACCTTGTACCAAATAAATATATTAAAAAAAATAACAATAAAAAGATTTCAAAAAATTATAATGTATAAGCCAAATGTGAATGATTAAGTATGCTCTACACTTCATATACCTCACTTTAACATACTGTTCAAATCACATCTTTTTAAACTCTCCACATGATCTTTGTAGGCATACTTTAAAATGCTCCTTTAAAATACATCAGAGAAAAACTATAAAGATTACAGAGGCAGCTGTGAGAAATCCAAAAGAAAGTGCCTGTGCATCCAACTTCCAGCTTTTTTCAGCCCTGCTGTTTTTTACCTCCCAGCTTCCCTACAGTGAAAATGCTTTTCTTAATCAAGTCTTTCATCTCTCCAGACCACAAACCTACTTAAGTCTTCCTAGTTCTGATTCATGTCTCTCACCCCTGCTCCGTGCCCTTCCCCTAGTGATGGTACTCAAGGAGGTCTCTATCAGCCCTACTTCCCAACTATTAACTCTTCCTGAAATAAGAGACCTTCTTGTCAATTTAATGACAACGCCTTCCAGAAGGCACCAGGGACCACCTTCTAATTACCATGTCCATGCATTCTGCTTTTCTGTCTTCTTCAAAATGTCAGCAGTATGTGATGGGGCTGCACTGACCACTGTTGTCTCCTTGCTTTCACACTCGCTTTCCTCCATCTTCTGACCACCCTTCCCCTCCCATCCTAACCTATATGGTTCTGTAGGTCTGTTCTTGGTTCCTCACCTGCAGCCATAACCATCTGGTGAATAGTCTTCAACTATCTCTATTAGCAACTCAACTTCCTAGAAAAGAACATGTATCTTCCAACCTCCTCGTGTTTCTATTTGCTGTTAATGGAAACACCAAGAATCTAGTCCACAAGTAACTGTAAGATATCTTTTCCTTTCCCTCTGCTTCTCCACTTCCAACTCATTGTTAAGGACCAGTTCACCTTTCCTCCACAACGTCACTAAAATCCACCATTCCCTTTCATACCTTCCTCACAACTTACTGCAGGCCTCTTTAAACAGTGTCTACTTCTTCATTGTGTGCACTTGGAAGCTCGCAGCACAGAGTTCAAGAAATGTTAAATGAATAGTGAAACTGGATTCTTCGGCACTGTTACTGCTATTGTTTCACCAACTGTGTTTATAACAAGTTTTGCGCATTCAAAGTGAAAAATCAGGAAGAAAAAATATGATTATTCAGTACTTACATCCAACTTGAGGAGCTTTTCAATAACAAGTTCTAGAATTTCATGCCTTAAGGTTGGAAAATACACACTTATCCTTAGTAAATTATGAACGTAACATTCCTAAAGCAAAAAAACATTAAAAAATAAGTGTTTTAGCACAGAAGGTATCATAATAATACAAGCAAAGTATCAACTATGTGGTTAGTTTTTTTACTTTTTTGAGCCAGGGTCTTACCGTATAGTTCAGGTTGGCTCTGAACTCACTATGTAGCCCAGGCTGGTCCCAAAATCATATGATCGTCCTGCTCAGCCTCCCAAGTGCTGGGATTATAGGCAGGGACCACCACACCTAGCTAGAGTTTAAGTAAAAATTACTTGCAATACAGAAAATGTATTGCCTCTAGATACTGTTTCAGTGCAATTCCTTCCATCATCATTAATAAACTCATAATTTATTTTTAAACTTTTAAAAATACCTTAATGAAAGACCCAGTCCTAGCCCAGGTCCCTTGATTGTGTGGGAGAGCTTCGTGATACCCTGTGCCGGACCCTCTCCCACCCCGTTTAGATGCCCCCCACCACTCCGCAGACCTCCCCCACCCCGCCTGCCCAGTAGGAATTTCTGCTGTGTTCTGGGAACCCCAAGACCGAGCCCTAGCCCAGGACCCAAGTGTGTGGGACAGCTTCCTGCTACCCTGTGCCGGAGGGACCAGTCCCAGCCCAGGGGCAGCATGGGCCAGAAACCTCTTCCACTCCCTTGGGACAGCCCCCACCACTCCGCAGACCTCCCCCACCCCGCCTGCCAAGTAGGAATTTCTCCCGTGTTCGGGGAACCCCCAGACCCAGACCTAGCCCAGGTCCCCTGAGTGTGTGGGAGAACTTACTCTTCCCCCTACTTCACTTTGCCCCCTCCAGGCACAGCTCAGGCCTGCCATACAGGCCTGGGGTGTAACTCTGCAGCTGCAATCCCTGCAGAGAGTGTAGAGGATAGATCCACCCAGCTAGTCCAGGGGCAGAACATCTTGCCACAGGGGCAACACAAGTTCACCCTCAAGGACAGCAGCAGGAAGGAGCTGAGCACAGCAGCCAGACCCAAGCCAGACGCAGCTGGATAAGTCCAAACTTTATAGAGCTGTACCTGAACTTCAGTACGTGTGAAGGTTATAACTACAGCAAAGATCTACAACAAAGGTCAGAAGACAGTGCTACACAAAATGACGAGAAGGAACAAAATGC
>NW_004524776.1:4217724-4243707 GCF_000260255.1 Octodon degus
GGATTGAACTCAGACCCTTGCTTATTCTACTCAGCCATCTCCCCAGCCCCAAAAAGGGCCATTATCCATTAATACATCATGTCCAAAAAACACAGGTCTACGCTAGGTGTGTTGGCATACACCTGTAATCCCAGTATTTGGGAGGATGAAGCAGGAATATCACAGTTCAAGGCCAGCCTGGGCTACAAAATGACTTCAAGATCAGCCTAGAATCATGGAACAGGAGTCATCTTAAAACAAAAACAAAACAATACAGCCCTAGGCAACCTTGTGTTGTTTCTATTAATTTTTATATTCTAGACATTTCATATAATAATTTCTTGTAGTTTTGATGTCTAGTTCACTGATGGTTAATGATGTTGAAATTTTCATGTGCTTATTTTGGAAAAATGTCTACTTAGATCCTTTGCCCATTTTAATTGGGTTATTTGTTCTTATTGAGTTTTAAGAGTTTTCACAGATAGTTCTTTATCAGCCATATGATTTGCAAATATTTTCTTCAAATTTTATTTGCAAATATTTCTCAAGAATATTTGAGATATCTTTTCATGTTTTGAAGGTATCTAGGAAGCACAGTAGTATTTAAGTCCAATTAATCCGTTTGACTGCTTGTGCACTGTTATATCTAGAATTACTGCCTAATTTAATCATGAAAACTTAACACCTATATTTTCTTCTAAGAGTTTTACTGAGCTTTTACATTTAATTCCATCCATTTTAATTTTTGAGATAGGATCTTGCTGAGTCACCACACCCAACTCTTCCATCCATTTTTTAGTTCATCTTTGTATACAGAAACTCATACACTTATTTGGCAGTACTCGGGTCAGAACTAAGGGCTTCACAAATGCCAAGCATGACTATAAATGCATCAACTCAGGAGGCTGAGACAGGAGGATGCAATTTCAATGTCAGCATGGAAAAGTTAGTGAGACCCTATCTCAAGCTAAAAATTAAGAGCTAGGCATGTACCTCAATGGTAGATAGCCCCTGCATTCAAACCCCAGTACTACAAACAAAAAGAAACAAAAGATTTATATGTAATTTTATTTTTTGTAGATGGGGATGGAATCTAGGATGCACACATGCTAGGCAAGCACTCTACCTGTAAACCAAATCCCAGCTCATTACTGAATTTGTATACTGACCTTACATCATATGTCCATGCTGAATTTATTTAGTCTAATTGGTTTTCTGTGGATTTCTCATGGTAACCTGTAAAACTACGTCATCTGCTAGCGTTTCATTTTTTCCTTTATGTGTGGATACTTTTAAAATTGTTTTATTGCATAAAACCCCTGGCTAGACAGTTGGCAAGAGGAGATATTTAATGACATGTGCTTGTAGACCCAGTTACTCAGCAGGCTGAAGCCCAAGGATATTCTAGTTTAAGACCAGTTTTTTAAAGCAATTTTTTTTTTTTCTTTTTGAGAGAGGGTTTCTCAAGAGGCCTTTTTTTTTTTCTTTTCTTTTTTGATCTTTTTGACACATGGTCTCACTATGCCATTTAGGCTGGTCTCGAGCTTGCAACTGTTTGTTTCTTGTGCCTCAGCCTCCCAAATGGTGGGTTTAGAGGGATGTGCCACAATGCCTGGCTTTAGGCTGGTCTTAAACTCACAACATAGCCCAGAATGGTCTCAAATTTAAGTGATCCTCCTGCCTCAGGTTCCAGAGTGCTGGGATTAAAAGTGTGTACCACCATGCCCAGCCAAGGCATGTTGATAACATAGTAAGACCTCATTTTAGAAACAATATGCAGATACCCTTGCTTTGTTTTGGGAGAAAGATTTTTGTCTTATACCACTTGAGTATGTTACTCTGTAGGTGCTTCACAGGTGTCTTTTATCAGCAAAATTCCCTTGTACTTTTGTTCTGAAAGGATTTTAAAAGTACGAGTCAAACACTTTTTTGTATCTATTGAAGTGATCATGTGGACTTTGCCCTTCATTCTATTGACACAGTGTATGTTCATTAATTTTTTTTTTTTTTTGCGGAACCAGGGATTGAAGTCAGGCCCTTGTGCTTGCCAGGGAAGCACTTACTCCACTGAGCCATCTCCCTATCCCCTTATGTTCATTAATTTTTAGGCACTAAATTAACTTTACATTGTTAATATCTAAGTTAGTCAAGGTGCTTGATTCTTTTTTTGTTTTTAAGGTGCATGATTCTTTTCATATGTTGAGATTCAGTCTTAGTTCAGATTTTTGCCTCTATTTTCATAAGGAATACACTGATTTATAATATTCCACTTGAAGCATACTACCACAAACATAACTGGAAGTTATTTCTTAATATATTATATATGTAATACCTTATATAGAGATGTATGTTTAGGAGGTAAACATTATTAGATATTGAAAACTACAAAGATAATACAAATATTGCACAAAAACTTAAGCAAAATTTATACCAGGATCAAATTTCATGTTCAAATAACACATTTATAATTAGCAGTATATAAATGGCTATCTTCTAGCAATTCTTATCTAGGTAAGCATTAAGCCTCTAAAGATATTTCCGAAGTGAACTCTGATCATGACATAAACATATCAATGAAAGAAAAATGAAGCACTGGGGATCCCCAGGAGTCATTTGCTAGGAATGCAATTGGGAGTCAATTTTTTTTTTTCTTTCTGAGACAGGGTCTCACCATTAGTTCATGCTGGCCTCAAACTCAAAGCAACCTTCCTACTTCAGCCTCCTGAGAGCTGGAGTTATAGGCATACACAACATTCCTGGTTGCAATCAAATTCTTAACCTTAAGTTAAAAATCTAAAAAATAACTTTTCAAAAAAAGACTAAGACCATTTGAAAAGAAATCACAAGCCAATTATTTCCATTATCTCCCCCATGAAAATTTCTTACCAATGTTCTTTCTGATTTTCTAACAAACGGAAACTTTTCTACCAGTATTGGCATAAGAAACCATGGTGTCCTATTAAAAAAAAAAAAAAAAATCTGTATTAACTGGATTTTCTAGGAAGATACTGTTTCCATTCTCAGAGTAAACATGGATATAGGAGGCAAAGCAAAATCTCTATGACAACCAGCTAAAAGTTAAATTTATAATCAGAGAAAGCCAAAAACAGTTCAGAGGAAAACAAGCTTTATTAGCTATAATACCAATAACAAATCAAAGGGGGGGGGAATCTTCCACAAAAATTTAACAGAACTATAGTTTAAAAGCATTTCTCATACCTATATGATTTTTAAAAAGGGGAGAAATCACCAACTTGGATTTTTTTTAAGTTAACAAATCTGCAGAGGGAACTAGAAGCTCACCCAACATGTCTGTTTAAGAAAAAAGCCAAATTGTAACTACTATATAAAACTGGGGAATTTATCTACATATAAATTCAAAGCAATGGGGGCCTGGCCCTAGCTCAGTTCTTTAAGTGGCTGCTTCCACAAAGCTGTCAGCCTCAGGTTGCTGTAGTTTGATCCCCAAAACTCCAGCCAGCCAAACCTGCCCTGAAGGCATTTGGAGAAAAAAAAAAAAAAATTCAAAGCAATTAAAGATAATGAACAGAAAACAAGCAGCACTTTTTTTGCTAACGCCCTGATGTTTCATCAATACAATGCTAACATACAACCTAAGTTTTGACACTATCAACATTTTATAATTATCTACTAATAAATGCGAATTGTTATTGTAGTGCTAAAGACTTAACCTAGGGCTTTGCATATGTTAAGCAAACACTCTATCACTAAGCAATACTCCCAACCTAATTAAAATTCTAAGAAATACACAATTCAAAATAACAAAAATATACTCACGATGGGACATATCTTGCTATTATTTGCAAGGCTCTGTGACATGTGTCAAAATTTGCAGGAAGATCTAGAAGGAGAAAGTTCAGAGTATAAACATAGAAGCAAAACCGAAAACTGAAAAATGTTTGAAGCTAAGAACACCTGCTAACCAAAATAATAATTTCTCAGAGAAATAATTTGAAGTTTTTTCTCCATAACTATCAAAGAAGACAAAATAGACTGATTATATTAGTAACACATTTATTACAACTGTACCTTTAATGCTAATTATACCATATAAACCCCACCAAAAATTATCATTTGTTGACATTTACTTATTAAAATAGGTACCAGTACATTTTATTATTCAGCATATATTCTCTAGACACAGGAAACCCTTCTATGCTTTCTTTTATACTTACTATCATCTTCATCATCAGAATCTGAAACATCTATGTCACCTTCCTTAATGATCACGCGGGCTTTTAGAGAGAAAAAAAAATTATGTTATTCTTCTGGACAATGAACAAATATACAAAAACAAGCTGTTTTTTAATAGTCCAAACTCAGTACCATTGAGTGTATTCCTGGGGACTAGGGGTATATAACATGGTAAGTTTTTAAACAGATATAAGTTCCTAGATAAGCTCTAAGACTATCAGAGGCTCAATAAAGCAATTGACAGGGGTGGGACATATAGCTTAGTGGCACAGTGCCTGCCCAGCAAGCCTAAGGTCCTGAGTTTCATAACTGGTATTAAAAAAAAAAAGAAAAAGAAATAAAAAGCAAATTACAGTCCACCAAAAATTAACAATAAATTTAAATCGCCTATAAATTAATCGAGATACTTCCTTAGGGGACCACAAATGTCTGCCAGAATGCCAACATGCATCCCCAGAATCTTTCATGTAACAAAATCTCCAAATTAAAAAAGAAATTTAAAATACAAAAAACCAAAAACACCATATGCATGTCCACTTCTTCCTGCCTGTGACATCCTATGCTGCCTTAGCACTCTGCCAGCAAGGTGGCCGTTACCAGGCATGGTCCTTTGACTAGGGACCAGAAAAATGAGCAGAACACACTACTTTTCTTTATAACAAGAAAACGAAGGGCCGGCGATATAGCTCAGTGGACTAAGCGCTTGCTTAGGGAAGCGCAGGGGCCAAGGTTCAATCCCTGGCACCACATGCCATGCTGGACCTACCCCAGGCACACTGAGCTGGCAATGGAGTCTGGGCATGGTGGTGCATGCCTGTAATCCCAGTACTAGGGAGGCAGATATCAGGAGGATCACCAGGAGCCCGAGTGAGACCTTGTCCCCCCCCCCCCCCCCCCCCCGCAAAACAAACAAAAAAAAAAACCTTAAAAAGAAAAGGAGGTGGAAGGGGAGAAAAGGGGGAGAGATAGAGATAAAGGAGAAAAACAAACAAGTCAAACAGTAACCACTTACGAGGTATAAAATGAGAAGCAATCATGCTGAGACACGGCCTCAGGAAGACAGTCTGTGCTGACACTAGATTACCAAGAAAAGCCAAATACTCTTCCACCACTGTTTGACTTCTGTTCAACCAAGGCAATCTCTAGAATTGGAAGGAGAGGAACATTATATTGATACAAACTATTTTCAAAGTACTGAACCTCCTACTAGTCACAAACAGTGAACTTACCAACAGAATGCTGATAAGCTGCTCAAAATCTTTTGTCAAGTACGTGATAGAAGAGCGGAATTCTAGCAGCCAATTAATGATCTGGTCATCCTTAAATAAAGAAAAGTACTTTCAAAATTACAAAATTACAAATCCTCTGAGGTAACAGAAAATAATGTATCTGTCATAATGGCACGTGTCAATAATACCAGGCACTTGGGAGACTGAGGCAGAAGGATCACAAATTCAAGGCTAGTTTGGGCAATTTAGCAAACTGTTTTAAAATTAAAAAAAAAAAAAAAAAACAAACCCTAAGTCAGGCCTAGGAACACTTATACAATCTCAGCCCTTGGGAGTTCAAGGCCAGCCAGATTAAGGTCAGCCTGAACTACAAGGCAAAAAACTGTCTCAAAAAAAAAAGAAAAGAAAAAAAAAACATTTAAAAAGTTACAGCACTGCCTCACTGATAGATCACCTGCCTTGTCTTATACACTTCAAGGTCAGGAAAACATCCCGAGCAATACTCATATGATAATAATAATTATGCTGATAAAATTAGGTGGGAAACAACAAATTTGGAATTATATAAAAATTGAGGGTGCCAGGGAGATAACTCAGCAGTCTAACTGCCTGCCTGACAAGCTCAAGGACCCAGGTTAAATCTCCGGTACCGTGTGTACCAAATAAATCTTAAAAAAAAAAACAACCTAAAAATAAAAAATTGAGTACCGAACAAAAATGTCATCAACTTTCCTGTTTTAAAGAAAGGTAACCTAGTTAATACAAGACTTGTTTGTTTGGTACTAGGGATTAAACTTGAAGCCTTCAACACTGCGCTAAATCCCCAACCCTTTATTTTGAGACAGGGTCTCACTAAATTGATGAACTGCCCAGATTTGCCCTGAGGATCCTCCTGCCTCAGCTTCTCAAGTGTTAAGACCACAGGCATGCATCACCAAACTCATCTGACAGCTGAATTTTTTTAAACATATTTAGTATGGGGTCTATAGGATCTCACTATGTAGACTGGACTCACAGTGATCCTCCAGTTCTCAGCCTGGGATTTCAGGTGCCACGCCCAGTCTCAACTGTCCTCTCTAACCAGGCACTTTAGTCTGCTGAGCTATCTGGCTGGCCTACCTGAGCTTTTTTAAACTGCAGAATTTTAACATATTCAAACACCAGGGTAGGCCTGGTGTCACATGCCTGTAAACCTAGCATTAGGAAGACTAAGGTAGGAAGACTGCTCCAAGTTCAAGCCTTGAGTTCAAGGCCAGCCTATAACAAATAACAGGACCCTGTAATGTTATTAGAAAAAAGAAAAAAAAAGTTCACAAAGGAGCCTTAACTGTTTTCTCTATATTCACACTGATGAACCAGTGTTATCAACAAATAAGTTTTTCTCAACCCAACCTGCAGCTGGTTCAAACATATTCAGATGTGTTTACGTAAGTAATGGTTCTAAGGTAGAATATGGAGCTCAATTGTAGTTTGCCTAGAGTTCACAAGGCCCTGCGTTTGATCTCTAATAACATAAAATATCATTACTGTTTCTATTATACCATGAAATTTTTGATAAGATTACTGCTGTAAAACTTTTAAGTGCCAAGAGTGTTAAGGTTTGTGTATAGGTGTCCCCCCAAAGCCTTCTGCAGTCATGGGGAGGCTTCCGGAGCTTGTGGTTGATTATTGTGGGTGTGGATGCTGTACCTGCCCTGGGGCAGGTAATTTGCATTACAAAGTAAGGTGGGAAGAGAAGCTAGCCGCTTGAGCTGCTGCTACCTCTCCCTTGCTGACTCCATGAAAGGTTGCTTTCCCCTTGTGCCCTGGGCCTTGGAGCCAGCTGAATATGGACTGACATCTCCAGTTACTGTGAGCTAAATAAACCCTTCCTTCCCTCATTTTGAGTGTCAGGTATTTGTCCAAGCACCGAGGGGAGAGTAACTAAGAGAATGAGATAAACTTCCTTTTTAAAAAGAGATGTATAATTTTTGTCAGAACTGTAAAGTGAAAATTCTTTTGGGGTTGGTTATAGGGATCAAATCTAGAGCATTGTGACACAAACTACACCTCAGCCCATGCAAAGACATCATTTATATTCATGCATATATGCAACACAGAGAAAAAAATTACAGGAAAAGTGTCAATTTGTAAAAGAAAACAATTAATGCCTGGTAAGGCCTAACAGGGGAAAGAGCCTAAGTAGAAGCAATTCAGTGTCATACCTACACTCAAAACTCAAAGAGATACTTTAGTGAGAACATACCAACTTGAGGCATAGTGTTTACTTTTTATCTCTTTTGGCTTTCTTTTTTGAGACTGTGTTTTAAAAGAGACCTTCAGCTGACTATGTAGCCCAATCTGGCCTTGAACTTGCAGTGAGCAGCCTCCAGAGAACTAGAATTACATACAGTATTGGAATTACATGCAGGAGCCACCACACCTGGTATATCCTTTTCTAATCCTAAATACTGTCAGATAATTATTCTCATTTTACAGAAGAACAACCTATAGAGGGATTTGCTCTAATGGTGTTTGTAAATAGGATATCATGTCCACATCTTATACAGCAATTAACCCCTACGAAGAATGTATGCAATGTGTTAATTATTGAAACTGTCCTACCAATTTGGTTTGAAACTTTTGCATTGCTATTTGTTTCTCAATAAAATTATGGAAAAAAAAAAAAAAAAGGACAACCTAGATTAAGAGAGACTACTTAACTTACCGAACTAAGACACAAAGGGGCCAGGTTCAGTGCTATATTCCTTTCCAACCAGGATCAGTGCTGTATTACACCTACTCTTCACAATGCCTTGTTCCATGTAGAGAAGAGCTGCCACTTTTCCCCCACCTTCAGCCAGCTAACTGTTTAGTGTTTTCTCTGTGCTATCTACAGGCTTCCACAGGCTTGACTATTTTCTAATAACACTCCATGTAACATAGTAAGAAAATAGAATAATTCACAACTCTTTTGCACTATGTTAACTGCATAATGCCCAAAGCCATTAAGAATGACACTGATATAATGGCACACACCTACACCAGCACTATGGGAGGCTGAAGCACTAGGCTAGATAATTTAGCAGGACCCTGTCTCAAAATAAAATGAGTAAGAGACAGATGCAAAGACCCTAGACTCAATCCCTAGGGCCACAAAAAGGGAAGGCAAGGGGGAGATAACATTAATGGCAGCTCACTGAGACTAAGGCACAAATACCTGTTTTAGTCACAAATAACGATACGTAAAATATATCTGATTCCTTTTCCACTTAAAAAAGAGGTGTAAGGGCTGGGGGAAAAAAAAGCAATCAATAATGAAAACCAAAAAGTAAAACAATCATAGACTTTGGTACATTAGTAATGAACTGTTATTAACTTCATTTAATACTCTGAAGCAGAGACACACCCAGTATTGTTATGTCAAGAATCTGTTGCCATAAAATATGCCCAAGAAATTGGTCTTTGTACTGGAAAGAAGGTGAGAGTCAGAGACAGCTTTAAAGAGGAAGTGATACCTCAACTTTCTTTAAATAGTAACTATGTTTTGGGCCGGCCAGATAGCTCAGCGGACTAATGTGCCCGCTTAGGCACAGTGCATGGCTGGAGTATGATCACTGATGTGCTGTGCTGCTGCTGCTCCTGCCCTGCTGAAATGGTGATTGCGACAGATTGTGGTGATGCCTGCCTATAATCCCAGTGCTTAGAAGGCTGGTAACAGGAGGATCACTAGGAGTTTGGTCTATGTAGTGAGACCCTGTACTAAAACACATTAAAAAAAAAAAAAATAGGATAGATATATAGCTACTTTCTCTTAGTTCAATGAGATTTGTACTAATAGGGTTTAGACAAGAGATCATGTCTGCATCTTATACTCTGAATAACTACTATGAAGACAACAATATGCAATGTATTAATTATTGTAACTGTCCTACTAACTTATTTTGAAATTATTTCATTGCTATTTCTTTCTCATCAAAAATAAAAAATAACACCCCCCAAAAAACAAAAGAAAAAAAACCCATAAAAATAAATAGTAATTATTTTCTAGGGATTACATTCCTTACAGAGGTAAAAGCACTGTGTTTGAAAACACAAAGTAGCTCAGTTCACCTACAGCAGCAGTGGCCAACCCATGGCACATGTGCTATTGTAATTTTGTTTTAAGGCAAAAGACATTAATATACAAGTTATTTTTTTAAGCTAAAATCTTACACTCAAGTTTAATTGCAGTGTTGGCACTCTGCGCTAAGTAAGTGGGTTTTGGGCTGCAGTTTAAGCACTCAGTCTCTAAAAGGTTCACCATTACTGGCCTAGAGTAAATGCTAAGTAATCCAACAGATAAATCTTGGGAGCAGAGAAGATAGGTCAGAGAAGACCTTGTGAGCCAGACACTTATCAGCTGCGAGTTCAATCCCCGGTTGGGGGTGGGGGGCGGAGAATGATCAGCTGCGACACATGCCTATAATCCTAACACCTAGGGGGCTAAGGCAGGAGGATCACTGTGAGTTCAAGGCTAGCCTAATCTACATGGTGAGTTCAAGGCCAGGCTAAGCTACATAGTGAGCTCAAGACTAGACTGAACTAAACAGCAAAACCCTGTCTTAAAGAAAAAGTGGCAAATTGAGGTAATGAAGTATCTTTATTATTGAGAATGAAGATAGAAAATATGTTGTAAGCTACACTAAAAAGTTGACCATTCTTTCACAGGCATGAAGTTATTTTAGTAAGAGAAGGACATTACTAGAATTGTGTTCTAGTGAGATAAATTAGGCTGTAGTTTGGGGATAAATCTGGAGGAAGGGCATAGAGGACAGAACCTAGAAACCACCATAGAGTTACCACAAGAATCTAGACAAAAGAGCATTAGTGAAACAGATTTTTTTTTTCCTCAAAGGATTTGGTGAATAGGTATGGGGATGAAAAGTCCAGAAAAACTCAAAGGCTTCTAATTAAAGAACTGGATAAACAGAGTTAAATGGATACAACTTGAGACCATAATCATAAGTAAATTAAATCAGACTCTCATGTGCAAATATTAGGGCCAGAGAGATAGCTCAGTAGAATAAGCACTTGCGTGGCAAGCCCAAGGTCCTGAGTTCAATCCCTGGTACTGCAAAAAAAGGGAAAAAAACCCAAAAGTGCAAATATTGCATTGCCTCCCTAGTGTAAGAAACTAAAAGAGTAAGAGCCAAAATGTACAATAAATATTATGAAAAGAAACTGCTCAAAAGAAATGGGATTGAAGAAGAAAAAAATACACACACACACACACACACACACACACACACACACGAGAGCTAAGATTATACTAATTTCTATTAGCTCATTGAAAAGGTTTTTGCTTATATTGTTTGATCAAGTTTTCCTACCTGTATCTGGTAATCTGAGCAACTACTTTGAAGATAATATGCAATGTATTAAATATTTTAACATCATTTTGAAATTTTGTATCTTTCTTTAATAAAAAGAATCGAAGACAATAGTTAAACATAAAAGGAGGCTGTAGGGGAGTGGATTTAGGAGAGAAAAAATGTGTTTGATTTGCTAATTTGGAGCACCTGTGACAATTCACATTTACCAGGAAGTGAAGAACAAGTTTGGAGCCATGAGAAATGAGCTACAGATTTTTATAGACAGAGAAGTTTGGACACCCAATCAACACTAAATTTAAAAACTTAGAAAAGAGAACAAATAGATATAAATGATCAGGAGTCAAGAGGATCATAAATACTACAGGGGAGGTGGTTAAAAAGTAGCTGGCCAGTAGATCCACTGATAGAATTGGCATGAGGCAGTTTTGGATTTTTTTGGCTTTTGTGTTTCTGTGTTTTAGTCAGGACTGAACCCAGGGCCTTTGCACTAAGTATATTCCCAGCCTTTTTTTATTTTCTTATTTTGAGACAGCCTCACTAAATTACCCAAGCTGACCTTAAACTTGCAATTCTTCCCATGCAGCTGGGTTTACAGACATGGATCACTGCACCTGGTTGTATGGATACCTAGAATCCCAGCAATTGGAAGGGTGAGTTAGGATTGCTGAGCTACATAGTAAGCTTAAGGCCTGCCTGAACTGCACAATAAAGGGGGGTGGGGGGGGGGAGACAAAAGAAATGAAGACATGTACATAATCAACAAAAAGTAACAATAATTACAAAGTTCTTACTTTGGGTCAGAGGTATTCTAAGTGATTCTGGTACATGAACTCATTGAATTTACTTTAAAAATATTTCCATATTTACTTAAAACTTTTCTTTTAAATCATGTTAAAAAAAAAAAAAAAGAAAACTTCCATTGCTTTATTTGTTTTACAGCACCTCTATCATCTATCCAATGCCAGCAGCACCCCTCCCTCCCAGTCGTGACAACAAAAATAGCCACTGCCAACTAACCCCAAATAAGTAAAACTGTTCCTGGGTGAAAAAATCACTGGGTTAAAGTCAGACACCATGAGAAAGCAAGCTCTGAAGGACAGAACAGGACCAAATGTGTAAATAATGCCTGTATAAAGTGTTAATAACTGCTTTGCTACCTGTCAAACAAAAAAAATTACCTTTATATCTGGATCCGATAGCTGGTTCTTTAACAATTCAAAGTCATTTGTTTCACCCTGAACAAGAAGGGGGAGAGGTTAAATTATGTTCGCTGTGGTTTCCTATACAATATCAACAGCAAGACTTTTCTTTTTGGAGACAAGACCTTACTCAATTCAGGCTGAGTTCACTGTGTAGTCCAGGATAGCCTTGAGTGTGTAGTGACTCTCCTGCCTCAGCCTCTTGATTGCTGAATGGCAGGCCTTGTAATTATACCTTAACATCTAATGAAATTGCAGAAGGAACCTTGTAACTTTCACATATCCTCTGTAATTATCAAATCGTGACTATAAATATTTTAAATTTATATGATAAGGGGGAGTTGGGGGGAAAATGCCATTCACATTAGCTATAGTTATGCACTTACATTTAAATCTAGTAATATTTTCCCCCCACAGCAGTACTGGGGATCAAACTCAAGACTTCAAAAAGAACTACATCCCCAGCTTGTTTTTAATGTTCTACCACACCTGACTTCAACTCATTTCCTTATGTATACTAGTCTATCTGTCCTTCTTTCCATGCTCCACCACTGAGCTACACCCCCAATTCCTAGACTCATCTTTTTTATTTATTTATTTTGTGTAGAACCAGGGATTGAACTCAGACCCTTGCACTTGCCAGGTAAGCACTTATTCTACTGAGCCATCTCCCCGGCCCCTCCTAGACTCATCTTTAATTTTTTTTTTTTTTTTTGTGGAACCGGGGATTGAACTCAGGTCCCTGCGCTTGCCAAGGAAGCACTTATTCCACTGAGCCATTTCCTCGGCCCCTTGCTTTACATGTTATCTCTTACCTTTTTGTATTTCCGCAAGACTTCTGTCACAGTTCCACCAAACCGAACAGTTTTTCTTGGAGGAGAACCGAAGAAATCATTCTTTAATGCAAAGACATCTGAAACTCTATAGAACCAAGATTACCAAGCCATTACATCCTTGACAGTGAATAATATATCTAGGGTTGGGGATGTAGGTCACTAATATAGCGCTTGACAAGAATACAAGAGGCCATGGGTTCAATAATCAGAATCACAGAATAAAAGAACATTTATTGAACCAGGTCATTCAGTAAGACTACAAGGCATGACAAAAATATATAGGTAAATGTTTAAATTTAAAAAAAAAAAAAATTACCATTAGGACAACTTGCCATGAGCTCCCTGCAAAATACCCGTGCTTTAACAATTATCCCATCATTCTTACCAATTTCTGAAGCAGTTCTGGAGATTGTCTTTTGTTTTTCTGAGATGTGATTTAAAACAATATAGTGATTGCTACTGTTGAGTAACATAAAACAAAAAGGCAGTAGCAATTGCCTTTGGTGTGTCCTCATCCACTTTTTTCACTGAAGTCAGAATGACCATAAGGTAGGTGCTTTGAATTGACTGATGATATAGAGACAGTCTCAACAGCAGAACTAAAGGCAAAGACTTTCCAGACTGCTTCAGAAGTGGCAGGAACAGTGGGATAAATGTGTTCAAAGCAAGGGCGAGTGTTTTGAGGGTACTGAGAGCAATATGCATTTTCTTTTTTAAACAGGGTCTCACTTTGTAGTTCAGGCTTCCCTTAAACTATGTAGCCCAGGATGGCCTAGAACTCAGAGATCCTCCCACTTCAGACTCCTGGGTGCTGAGACTTCAAGAATCCTCCACAGCCCAGTGGTGATGTATCTTTTACTATAATAAACTTTCTATATTTAAATATTCACCAGTTTTCAACCTCACTATGCATGCATGCTATAGTTTCCTAAATGGTCTCCCTGTTATTCCTCAATAGTCTATTCATTCCCCCCAGTAATCCATTCTCCACTCAGTAAAAGTAGTTTTCCAGATGCACTTAGAAAAACCCCCCAAGTTTCTACATTAATCATACAAAGTCTTACATCTGGTCGCTGCCTACCTCCTCTCTGACTTCATCTCCAACCACTTGTTTTACTAAAAGCAGTGTCCTTTGTGTTTGCAAACCTGTCAATCTGGTTCCCATTTCACTTACTCTTCATACTACCATAAGCAATCCTCTCCGATCTACACCAGGTTAGATTCTTACCCACATTCAAGCTGAAGCTTAAATATCAGGACCTCCCCACCAGAAATCTACAGTACCCATCCTCTCCTCTACCCCTTCATTATCCTGTTGTATTGTATTTCTTCACAGCACTTTCAACTACCTAAGACTATCTCATTGGTGTATTTATTAGCCAATTTACTATCTCTCTCTCACACGAACACTGTAAGCTCTGTTGAGAAAAAGGTCAGTCTCTGGACAGACCTCTACTCCCCCTGTCTCTGTCAGAGAACGCACTTAATGGAGAATTGTGAACATTATACTATGTGGTTTACAAGATCTGCTTTTATTTAAACACAGGTCAGTGAAGAAAAGGCAGCATAGTCGGGACAATGAAAGTTAAACTCCCAATTATTTCATGGGAGTTAGAAAATCTAAAAATTAAGCATGATAAAGGCTACTGAATTAAATACGTGCGTAGAAAAGAAATTTCGAAACAATTTTAGGTCTTGCATCTGTCATCAATGACACCACTGGGCTGACCAATTCGTGGTCTAAAAAAATCCCTTCCCAATCTAGACGGAGAAGCGGAAGGAAAGAGGAAAGAAGCACAAGGCAATGCCCAGGCCTGGGTCCCTGTGAGGGATCCAGAGCGGTGGATGGCTAAGAGACTGGAATGGATAACAGATGTATTTACGCTCATTTCCTTTACCCACGTAGGAGGAACCGGCTCACGCTCGCGAACTGAGACCCGTGCTGCTACCACACACAAGGCAAGAGCTTTTATCCCACATGCTCTGTCCCAGACGCTCAAGTCTGTTCTTCCTACTCCAGTCCCACACTCTCACACGAAAGAAGTCCGAATTTTACCCTGTCCCTGAGGCGCCCAACGCCGCTACCGTAGGTGCTGAAGCGGGTGCATCCGGGGGTAACCGCGTGCGAAGCAGCGAGGCTGCCATCCCGCGGGAGACGCCAGCCAGCTCGGCCTGGCCCAGGAAATCGTGCTCCTTCCAGCTCCCGCCCCTGCTCCGGAACTCGCCCTCGCGAGGCGCGGCCTTCAGCCAATCAGGGTCCGCACAGGGGCAGCGTCTATGGTCGTGGGCTAGAGCGCCACGCCAGCCGTCCCCGCCCCTCCCCGCCGGAGGCCCCTCCTTCGCCGGGGACGACTTGCCCCGCCCCGTGCGCTGCCCCTCCCGCACGACCGAGAAGGGCTAAATGTTGTTGAGGATTCCGTGATTATCAGTGTGTTGTGTTGCGTTGTGTCGTGTTTGTTTTGTTTCCCCAGCACTTGAGATTGAACCCAGGGCCTGCGCGGGGAGCTACACTCCCACCGTTTCAGGAAATGCCTAATTTTCACCGGCGAAGCACTACCTCTCAGAGCCCTGGAAGGACAGTTGTGCGCCCCCAAACCCTCTGAGTACTGGGTTTTGGGGAGTCAAGCCACCCTGAAACAAATAGAAGGAACAAGAGTCTTTTTTCTTCTCTGTTTTAAAATTTTTTTGAGATGGTCTCTCCCTGTAATTCAGGCTGGCCTTGAACTCGTTAAGAAATAGGGGCTGTCCAACTCACAGTGATCCCTGACTTCATTCTCTCAAATTTAGGGGTTAAAGGCCTGCTTCCCCCTGTCCCCGCCCTCACCGTATTTTTTGTTTTGGTACCAGGAATCAAACTCAGGATCTTGCCCTTGCCAGGCAGGCTTTGTGCCACTGAGCTATATCCCTGGTAAGACCATATTTTTAACAGAAGTTCTCACAGAGAAACAAGATCCCAGCTCAGCTGTGTGATCCAGAGCCTGGGGTCTGTACCACTGTTTATGTTTAAGAACACCAAAGATAATCTTACCCTCTCGGAAATGCTGTACACTCCCAGAGATTTACCCAGAAGCCTCAGGGTGTGGAGAAAAATCAGAGGGCTTATCCTTTAAACATAATTTTCTCATCTGACTCCCACCTAAGGATTGAAGCTGGGGCCTGGTGCATGCCAGGCAAGTGCTTTACCACTGAAATCCAAACATAAATTGGTAAAGTAATAAATCAGCCAGACCACCAAAACAACGATTTTCCAGGCAAAGGGAGCAACAAAGGCCAAAGCTTGAAAACTGCCATTCCCCTTAGTTCTTTCTTTCAGACAAGGTCTCATTATGTAGTTCAGGTTGGCCTTGAACTCTCTGTATCCCAGGCTGACCTTGAATTCGCAGCAGTCCCTCTGCCTCAGCCTCAGTCGTGCTGGGGTTACAAATGGACGCCACCACACCCCGCCCCTTAGTACTTAAGGCCAAATGAACTTTTGGAAACATAGAGAACTATTAATACATAACCTAATGCAGCAACTTGTGGAATATAAATTCCTGCCTGGCCAGCACAAGGTCCTGAGTTCGATCCTCATTTATATGGCATAGCTCTGTGGTACAACAGTGTGACGTCAGCAACTTCCTGCTGTCTCCGTTTGGTACCACTGTCTACAGTGCTTGTGGAACGTTGGGCAGTAATCAGTGTCTCAAAAGCAAAGTAAATAATTGCACTATAGCTCACAAGGGAGCTTTAAAATGGCTTTTTTTTTTTTTTGCAATAATCTCTCCTTTCACCCCAACAAAGAAAAATAAATAAATACAATCCATAGGTATGATTCATATCAGAAGTGTAACTAAACTGATAAATAATTCAATAATTACACTTTAGTCTTTCATTGTAAAAGTTGAACTTATCCAAAAGAATTTTTTTTTTGTGAATACCTTGTGATTTAAGAAACAGTGCTATGAACTATCAGTGATGCATGCTTGTAATCCCAGTTACTCTGGAGATTGAGGCAGAAAGATCCCAAATCTAAGGTAAACCTGGGCAGATTAGTGGGACCCTGTCTCAAAATAAAAAGGACTAGGCATTGTAACTAAGTACAAAGCCCCACGTTTAATCCTCAACTTGCAGAGAAGGGAGGCAGGACAGGATGGAAAACCTGTGTGCTCCTCCCAGACCCCAAACTAGCAAAAATTATTAGTAACCAGCCTAAGATCGTATACCTAATTAGCAGCAGAGGCTAGACTAAAACATAAAAGAACTGAGTTTAAATTTTCTTTCCACCAAATCAGGTTATATTACATTATATATATAAACTAATTATTAACTAATTATATTATATATAAACCAATATTTTCTTATTTTCATTTTCCCTTGGTGGGGCGGCAATAGTGGGAATCATTCCTAGCTCTTATCCCCTAAAGGGCAGGTAACCTGGATGGAATTTATTTATTTATTTTTATCTTTTTCATTTATGTATTTGGTACAGGTCTCACTATGTAGCTTGGACTCATGGTGATCCTCCTGTTTTGAACTTCCGCAGGGCTGGGATTAAAGGTGTATACCACCATGCCCAGACTTAGTCACTAGATCAGGTCGCCCAGGGGTGGGGCTGTTTGGCATGCAGGACTAGGGACTGAACCCTGGTCCCTGTGCTTGCCAAAGCAAGGATTAGTCCACTAAGCTATCTTGCTGGCCCAACCTGGATGAAATTTAGAGGTCAGCTTCGTTGGTTAAAGTCCTCCTCCACTGTATTACTTCCTTCTGCTCGCTGTGCTATGAACTGTTTCTCCTCTGCCATGCCTTACTGTGGTGCCACCCTGCACTGGAGCCAATCCCATGGACTGAAAGCTCTAGAAACTGCAACAATCCTTCCCTCCTCTAATTCCAAGTAGAGGGTATCTTGTCTCAACAAGGAGAAAAGTAAGACAGTTACTTAAGAACATCTCTTAGTGTGGGTATGATGATGCATGTTTATAATCCCAGCACTCAGGAGGCTGAGGTAGGAGGACAGCTGAGAGTTCAAGGATATCCTGGGCTATGTAGTGAGTTCAAGGCCAACCTGGACTACATAGTGAGACCCTGTCTCCAAAAGAAAAAAAAAATTCTTAGATAAATACAACCAACATGTTCATCAATAGGAAACAGGATCTACAAAATATATGTTAAGTGGAAAAAGAAAGATGCTTCGTGGTATACAGAGATCCATGCAGGGACCAGGGAGATGGCTCAGTAGAATAAGCGCTTCCCTGGCAAGCGTGAGGGCCTGAGTTCAATCCCCAGTTCCATTAAAAAAAAAATCCATGCAAATATGTGAGCACTTTGTATATCTCCAAATAGTGTAAATTTTATATTTACACTGGACTATGATACTATGTTGCCCTAGCTGACCTTCAGTTTGAGATTCTTTTGCCTCAGCATCCTAAATAGCTGGGACTACACCCAGCTTCATTTAATGCTTATATGAACAAAAGGACTGACACAAATATAATATGATTTAGTGTGTGCCTATTTCTAGAACTATTCTTTTCTGAAGAATAGAAGTAGGGTTGTAGGGATATTTCACTTTCTGTCATTTACACATTTAATTTTCTATTTTTTTGTCATGCTAGAAATTGAATCCAAAAAAAAAGGGAAAGAAATTGAATCCAAAATCTTGTACATTCTAGGTAAGGGCTCTTGTTGGACTCATTTGGTCTTTTAGTGTGCCTTGGGGAGAAATGGCAGCAGGAATGAGGAAAAGATAAACAAGAAGACAAGATCTGGGCCAGGTGGTGACCTGTAGCCTGATTGGCAAATGAACACCCCCCCCATAACAGTAAGGTTGTTTATTTAATACCTTTGCAAAGTTAGTACCATGTAACACAAGGTTTCCCAGTGACTAATAGCTGACATCAACCAGGCAGGATGGATGCTTTTCTCAGGACTGAGGCAGCTTGGCAGCTTTAGACGGCACTAGGCACTGAGGCCTTAGTCCTGCTTGCACACATGATCAATTTCCAGCTTGAGCAGCTCCCAACAGGTTCTATCATTTTTTGAGTACTGCAGATGGAACCCTGGGCTTCATGTGCTCTACTACTGAACTATCTCTCTTACCCCTGATATTTGTGCAGCCTATAAAAATGTTCCTCTTAAAATTTGGAAAAACATAAATCAGACAGGCTTGTTTTCAGAATATATTAACATCTCTTCATGTGTTCATAAGACTAAAGGAATTTTTCTTTTTTTTTGCAGGGTAACTAGTTTCTACTTCTAGTTATACTACAGGTTCATTAACCAGTTTTTTAAAACTAATCAGTTTTTAAGAATCACTATTTACCAAAGATAAAAATTCAGGTTTACTAGTACAATGGATTAGCCATTATATAATAAAAAGCTTTTCTATAGGTTCATGTAAATACTCTCTACAATGTTCTTTGTTCTACAGTACATTTAATTGACTCTTCTCTGGGTTCTTAACTGTACTTCTACAATTATTAAAACAACTGCTTACCTGGTACCATATATCTTAAAAAGAAATTTATATCAGCATATAAATTGCTGACTTAGTCCATGATAGATAATGCTCTGTTGTTGAATTTCACCATCATCCCTGTCATTATGATAAGCTTATTTAACTTATCATAATGTTCTTCCAATTGTGTCCCCTCATCCAAACATCTGTAATACATGAAGCCTTCAAGCTTGGGTTCACTTATTTATTTTTTTGAGACATGATCTCTCTATGCAGTTCAGGCTGTCCTTGACCTCACTAGTGTGTAACCCAGTGCTGGGATTACAGGCATGTGGTATCATGTTCAGATAGGAGTTAACTTTTTTTATAAAAACAGCTATAATTTTTGGAAATGCCGATCCAAAGTGTTGTACTCAGAGCACGATATTCCAGAATAGTGGCAGCCTAGAGAATTTGTTTCTCACAATTGGGTACTGAGTGTTTAGCTATTCAGTCCCTTGCCCCTACAGCCAAGAAAGAGGGAAGTCTGGCTACTACTACAACTGGCAGCACTGTGGCACTGGTTTTAGATGCATGCAGAATGGAAGAGTTGTGGGGTCAGTAAGGCTCCCACCCAGATTTCAGAAGAGCTAGGAGGCTAAGCAGTGAACCCCTGAAAGAGCAGAGTGAGCTTGTGAGTGTAAAGCCAATGGTGCAGTGGAAATGTAAGTTTGGAGAAGCTAGGAATATGGATCATCTGAGAAAAACTGCAAGGAGGGAGCAGAGTCTGCCCAGAGAGAGACCATGGGAACTACCACCACCACCACTGGAAGTTCTATAGAGGCCAAGCCACCACCCAACCCTATTAGAGTTTACATCTTGCCACAGATTCCCTTGGATGCTGCACATGGAAGTATTGGACTTAATGTTTACCTTGCTGGATTTTGGAATTGCTTTGGTCCCATTCCTTTGTATCTCATTTGTAATGTTTAGAATGGAAATATCCATTTTGTGCCACTGAATTTTTTTTTTGTCGGAACTGGGGATTGAACTCAGGCCCTTGCACTTGCCGGGCAAGCGCTTATTCTAGTGAGCTATTTCCCCAGCCCCCAATGAATATTGTATATGCCTTTCTTTTCATTTGTGCAGAGGCTCATAGCTAACAGTTTTCCTTCAGTCTCCAAGAAAGACTTGGAACTCTGCTGAAACTGTTAAGATTTTGGCAACTCTTAGAGATGGACCAAATGCCTTTTGCATAAAGGGGTGTACATGAGTCTTTGGAGAGTTAGGAGGGGAAAGATGTAGTTTGTTCCTAGATGTCCACCCAAAGGCTCATGTGGTCATTGGGTGGGGCAGGCTTTTCACAGGTAGCTGAATCTAAAGTTTGTGACTGATTCATGGTCCAATGCTGGGATTAAGGGTGTGAGTACTATAGCCACCCTAGGGTAGGTAGATCAGATACAATATGAAGAAAAGTATTGGAGGCCAGACCCCAAAAAGGCTTGACCTTGCAGAAGAAGCTGATAAGGAAATAAAATGTGGCAACGTGTCTAGCTTCCTTGACCCGCAGTTTGGGCAAGAGGCCCAATAGCAGATTCAGTGTTCTGGAATGTGCAGTCTTCTGTTTATCAGCTTGGCCCTGGGAAACTATTCTGGCCCAAGAAAAACAAGAAGGCTTAGAGTTAACTAGGACAAATGTTGGGCACAGGATCAAGATTTTCTGTATATAAAGTTTGAAGCAAAATAAACTCATTGCTGGAACACCATCCAGACCTCCTGATCTTGTCTGTCTGTCTTTCTGTCTTTCTGTCTTTCTGTCTTTCTGTCTTTCTGTCTTTTCTTTTCTTTTCTTTTCTTTTTTCTTTTCTTTTCTTTTCTTTTCTTTTTTCTTTTCTCTTCTCTTCTCTTCTCTTCTTTCTTTCTTTCTTTCTTTCTTTCTTTCTTTCTTTCTTTCTTTCTTTCTTTTCTGTCCTCCCTCTCTACCCTGATCCCCTCTGCAAGGGCTGCCCTGCCACCTCCCAGGAAAGAAACTTATCTCTTTCCTTTTGCTTGTTGTTTTTGATGTTTTCCAGCACTACAAATGCAACCCAACTGTGAGCTAAATAAACCTTTCTTCCCTTTAACTTTAGGTTTCGGGTATTTTTGTCTCAGCAGTGAGAAAAAAGTAACCACGACAGTGGTACATACCTATAATCCTAGCACTTGGGAGGCTGAGGCAGGAGGATCACAATGAGTTCAAGGTCAGCCTGGACTGCATAGTGAATTCAAGGCCAGCCTGAGCTACATAGTGAGACCCTATCTGAAAAACAAAGTGCAATCAGAGTATAGATCAAAGGTTGAGCACTTAGCATGCTGTTGACCCAAGGTTTTATTCCCATTATTGCAAAAATGACTTTTCTTTTTTTATTTTTGAGATAGGTCTCACTATGCAGCTCAGGCTGGCCTAGAACTCAGTGATCTTTCTGCCTTAGCCTCCTGAGTCCTGGAATTATAGGTGTGCACCTCCATGCTCAGGTGGCATTGTAAAAATAAATTAAAATATAATATACAACAAATCAGATTTTAAATCCTTGGGAAAAACAGGAGTCTCCAAAGTTGTAAGCATACATACCTACTACAAAGTATAGCATATTATACCACATTGAATATATAAAAGCTGTGATTGTGAATACAAGGAATTTCACTTTCCCATGTCAACTTCTGTAGAAATTTTACATATGTCCATGTTAACTCACTGTGTGAGACATCATTTTCTATTAAGAGAGTTGGAATGCTTCCACACTAAGTTTACTTTTATAATAAATTTATTTTACTTGGAAGCAACCCAGATGCCCATCAACTGAGGATTGGATAAAGATGATGTGATATTTTTACACAATAGATTGTTCAGCTATATAAAAAAAGTATATATCTGAGGCTTTTATTTGTAAATGGATGCAACTAGACACCATACTCTTAAGTGAAATAAATCAGATTTACATGTGCAAACAGTATTGTTTCCTTAGGGTAAGAACCTGAAAGAGTAAATAAAATCTGAAGGGTAAAATAGATACTGGGAAAAGGGAATGAACCTGTTCAAAAGGAAGGAATTACTGAGTTGAGAAGGACAGGAAAAGGAGTAGGGGACAGAGACATATTTATGTGTGTAAGCAAGATGGTTTGGATAATTGTACTGTGGATTTCTGCTGGTCTGTGGAAAAGAGCAGTTAACGCTTAATTTTTTTTTTTAATCTTCTTTTTCCATTTTCTCTTAATTCTTTTTTCTTTCTTTGAATTTTGCGTGTATATATCTGGTAGTCTGAACAACTAATTTGAAGACAACACTATGTAATACAACAAATACTCAAATTCATATTTTGTTCAGTGAAATTCTGTATCATTTGTAATATTTTCTGTTTTAATAATATTTTTCCTCTCTTTAAAAATAAAAAATAAATTTATTTTAAAACAAAATTTATTTGGAAAGGCAGTTTATTATGGCTTAATATTCTGGCAATAAATATTATCAGAAGATAGAAAAATGTCCAACATTTTAACAGGTATACTCAGCATAGGCAGTCTAATGAGTCTTGGTTTGAGTTCAATCAGGACTCCAGAGGGAAGTTTCCAAAATGTGACTAAGTATTTGTGCTTTTATAAAGTTGGCGGTTAAATCTGTAGAAATACTGGTGAGTTCTGGAAAGAAAAAAGCAATTTTTATTTGAGATTTTTATTTGTACCACACTTAGCTTAAAGCAATTTTCTTTTATGATTATTGTAGATTTATTTATAAAGATGATAGTCTAGAATGGAACAAAAAGTTAAGAAGTTGCTGATACTCATTTTCTCTCTGCCAGTAAAATTTTAGAAAAGTTAACCATAGATTGATATGAAGCTTAAATTATAATTAAGCTTGAGAAGATTTGTTAATCACTTGAATTTTGAAGGAAATATTATCATGTATACCTTATAGTACACTTTGATTATATATCTATTCCAGCTCTTCTATTTGTGTGACTTTGGAAAAGTTAATTTTTCAGTGTCAAATTTGTCTTTGAAGGGAGATAACAATGGTGCCCAACTCTGAGTGTTGTCACGACTGCCTATAAATCATTTAGTGCCATGTGTAGTATATAATAAACATCTGATAGACATTACTGCCTTATGTATGTGTGTTGATTCAAAAATCATAGAAATTGAGGACAAAGAATGGATGAAACAAAAATAAAATTAATCATCATCTATGGGAGAAGACACCATTACTAAGAGGAATGGAGTCACTGGAAGGTCAAACTAAGATTGTTTTTTAAACTTGGGTTCTTGGTAATGGTGGAAACTATATTCAGGGCCTTCAAAGAGCTACACCCTCAGATCTTTTTATTTACTTCTTCTTCTTTTTTTTTTTTTTTTGGAGACAGGGTGTCACTAAGTCACTAAGCTGCCCAGGCTGGGTTTGAACTTGTGATCCTTCTGCATCAGTCTCTTGAGAACTGAAAATGCAGGTGTGTACCACCACATCTGGCTTAAAGTAGTTTTCTTTTATGATTATTGTAGATCAGAATTTGTGAACCTTACAATATTCACAACTTAGGTCAATACTATTCTGTTTTGTGGGAATTGTCTTATGCATTTTTAGTGTGCTCAGCAACCTCTTGGGCTTCTACCTGAAGTATCCCTCCCCAGCCCAATGTTTTGCAGTTCTATATACTCTCGGTGTGACCCTCAATGACCAACCTAAGGTGCAAGTTCTAAGCCTAGCACTCCCAGAGCCTTTCTCCCTGGCCAGTGGGCTTCCCTGGACCTGGGCATCATGTACACCAGGGACCCTGTCGGTACATGCTAGGTACCAAAAGGTGTATTCTCAGTCTGAGAGTAAGAGGCTCAATAAAACTCCTCTTATTAAGACAGCAAACCAAACTGAGATAGCTAGGTATTGTGGGTGTGAGTGGGACTGAGTGAAATAGTGCTAGTGGAGGTCTGCTTCTTGGTGTCTCCTTTCCTTTGGGCCAATTTCTTTGGTTAGATGAATGACTACAGATGATACCACTAGAGTCAAAGAAACTGTTACAGCCTACTCCAAGCAAATAAGGCAGATCAGGGCAGTTTTCTCTTTTGTTATATAAATAGTCACATAATATTCTCAATTCTTCTTGATCCACAAAGCCCAAGATATTTATTGTCATGTCTCTTAAAAAAAATGGATTCCTGATTTAAATAGGCACTTACCACTAAATATAGACAAATGTGTTGAGTGCTTTGTGTTTATTTTTTTTCCTTTTTTGGGATTATACACCATCTTTATGGATAAAGAAGTTATATAGTAGAAAATAAACATTTGAAAATACTTTGCAAAATGAGTACCTCTTGTTCCTATACTTGGTTTAGGAACTGTTACTAAAACATCTAAAAGGTCAATTTTCAATTTCTTACTTAATAAGAGAGACTTTAGTAATTAATTTCTATTTGTGGCCTACTGCCTGCTTAGAAACCTTCAAAGATTTCCCAAATGCTCATAGGATTAATGGCACTCCCTGGAAAGATCCTTTACTATGTAGGCCCAGTTAACTCCCTGAATTCACAGACAGTCTGTATTCCTTTCTGTCTGTAGCCTCCGAGTCTCAATCACCTGTGACTAGCATCAGGCTATTCCTTCCCAGATGTATTCTCAAGAAGACATAGGCTATAGACCAGCAGGGAGGAGCCTATGGCACAAGTGCCACAGTGGACACAAAGGGTCCTCCTCTCTGTTAGTCTGTGAGCCAAGTCACCTCAGTATCACAGGTTTAAACATTCAGGTTTAACTGCAGTGTTGGCACTTTGTGATAAATGAGTGGGTCACAGTTTGGGCACTTGGTCTCTAAAAAGTTCCCCATCACCACTATAGACTATTAAATTGTTCCATGGGTACTTTTTCCTTCATGTGGACTGTTATTCCCCATCTTCTTCACCCAGTGGGCACTTACTTTAAGATCTGAATCAAACATCATCCACCCAGCCCACACTTGTATTCCTAAACCAAAAGTAAGTACTGTACTACAATGTGGTAGGTATTCCTGTGTCTGCCTGTCCTGATAGAGAATGAGTGCAAGGAATGCAGGGACTTCATATTTGGATCTTAGTCTCCACTAGGGAGTGCCTAATATAATCTAGTATAATGCCTGCCACTTGCTAGAATTCAATAAATAACTGGTCAATTAATTCTGTGAAGGGTACCATGTGGCTCTTCCTGTCAAAAAGATAATTCTTCTGGTCTGCTGAAGAATCTATTCCTCCTTCCTTGGCAAAAATTCTGTCCTCTTTAGTTATCCTTTTAGAGAATAAAGACTACAATGCTTTATTTTTTTACAATGTTTTCTGATGACAAAATGCGCATCTTTTTGTTGTTGTTCATGTTAATGTTATTCCTGGCACTTAGTAAGTGTTCAAGTCTAAGAATTGTATGGAGAATTATTTGAATCATATAAATTACCTAAAGAATAGGGTTAAGGGGGATGACATGTAACAATAACACTGGAATTAGGGTTTGTTAGTGTTTTACTTTCCACCTCTCTTTTTGGTGCTGGGAATTGAACCTCAGGTTTTGAGCAATCTAGGTATGCCACTAAGGCATGCTCCCTCTGAACATTTTCTACTTTTCAAAATTGAAAAAACACTGAGTAACTGAATATTTTTCATGTTAGAATATAAATGTTCTGGGGGGCCAGGGAGATGGCTCAGTGGAATAAGCGCTTCCCTGGCAAGCACAAAGGCCTGAGTTCAATCCCTGGTTCCACCAAAAAA
>NW_004524776.1:4244222-4252829 GCF_000260255.1 Octodon degus
GTAAAGGAGAGTTGATGAAAATTGTAAGGAGATAATGAGTTTGAATTGCACATAATCAGTATTCTCCCTTATTGGAAAGAAACCAACAATTACAAAAATGAACATCTTCCTGGACAATATATTGGTATAGCTTAAACAAGGAGCACACCATACCCTTTACCACAGAGCAGTTAACTTTTGGAACTGGGCTAAAGAAAGAAAATGGATGAGGAAATTGAGGTAGAGAAATAGATAGCATTGTGATAATTTATCACAGATAATCAGGGCCACCAATTCTGACCTTTACAAGATCATTTCCACTTTTTAAAAAATTGATTTTAATGAGAAAGAAATAGCAATAAGACAGTTCCAAAACAGGTTAGTAGGACAGTTACAATAATTAATACACTGCATATTGTTGTCTTCATAGTAGTTATTCAGAGTATAAGATGCAGTCATGATATCTTGTCTAAACAAGATTTGTACTATTAGTACAAATCTTTCTTCTCATTGAACTAAAAGAAAGTAGCTGTATATACTATTTTGTATATACAGATATATATGCATAATATATATTATATGTAATGTATTTTTTCACTACAAAATGGTCCTTCATTTATATTCTCCTTTTTTGTTTTGTTTTGTCAGAGATGGGTATTCCATTGCTATGCAAATATTGTACGTGCATGAATTCAGCAAAATAATCCAATATAGTCCAATAATCCATAATAGTAGTGGGTTATCTGCAGAACTGGCAATGTCAGAAGTTGTTGACTTGAGCCTTTTACAGCTCAGCATATTAATACGGTTTTACTTTTTATACCTCGTGTTTATACTTTTCTGCTGGATGGTTAAGACCAAGGTAAAACAAGACCTATATAACAAGAAATGTAACTTTTGTATCTAACAAGGTCAGTCAGGTCCCCTCAGGATTTACCCTGAAACCATGTACATCAGTTTATAGATCTTTTGTCAGTATCAGCCATGTGGATGAGTCATGGCCATTGCTTGACCAGTTTGCTCTCTGTGAAAGCCTGAGAGAATCTTTTCTCTCTAGGTGACTCTCCTTAAGCACACTATACATCAACCATTTCCACTTTGAGAGGTAAGTAGAATTCATCTTCAGCAACCTTACCCATAAATTCACAAGACTGTTTTATAGTTTAGTAGAAAGGCCATGTAACAATATGTATAGCTAAATGTTTTCCAAACTTGAGAATCATTTAAGTTTCCCTTGTTAAATTGTTACCTTTAAATTGACTCATAAAATATTTTTAATTAAATGTATTTCCAAAAAGCAATTGTCACTGTTTAAATAAAAAACAATGTCACTTACAAATGATTAAAGTAGAAGTAAATCCACTGTAATAAGGTTGTGAACATGAATGTTATTAAATTCCAGCTGAGTACACTTTTTGTCCACTGAAGAATGAGAAATATATTAAAAATCACTACCCCAAACTAGGGAAAACCCTTAATGAAATAAAGAAGACTGAGAAAGGAATAATTTTCCCCTCCTAAAACATCGTTTAATGCCGTGTCTCTGTACCATTTGAAGTTGTCTTGTTTTCAGAAAATCGCAGAAGACTAATTTCCCACCCACCCTAGACTTTAGCACCCCCCATAATATAATTATTCTTCTCTGTGTCTCTGGTAGAGTAGTCAAAACTCTTAGTCCTCAATGACTCAAAAACAAATTTTAAAAACCTACCAGCATTCCAAATAGCTAATCCCTGACAACCTTTCTTTTCTTTCTCTCCTTCCTTCCTTCCTTCCTTCCTTCCTTCCTTCCTTCCTTCCTTCCTTTCTTTCTTCCTTCCTTCCTTCCTACTTATTTATTTTCTGGACAGAAGGAATTGAGGAACCCACCATAACACAAACCTGAAGTAAAGGTAATGAAAGTGACTTTTTCTCCAAAGATACTTACTTAGCAGAGGCCTGGACAACCAGACAAATGGCTGGAGTTTGATCCCTTCTAGAGAGGGTGACTCTTCTTCACCATCCCAGAGCCTGGGGTACTGTCAGAGCAGATGGACTGCTGGGTCTCAGGTGCTAAAGCTGCAACCTCAGGGAGCTCTGGAGATAGTTTCTCGCTGGGTAGTGGCAAAGCCTCAACAGCCTGAGCATCTGGCACCTTAGGAACCTCCAGGACATTTGAAGACTGACTTTGAGAAATCTCTTGGACTAAAGAGGTGTTGAGAGAGGTCTGCTGAGTGGGAAGTAGGAGCTGAAAGTCTTGGACAGTCTGGGAGACCTGTGGATCCATAGCCTGAAAAGGCATCACTGGGACCTGGGTGGCCGTAGCCTGGCTTCCAGATGCCTGAACAGTTGGAGGCTGTGTTTGAAAAGCCCAAGGAGGATTCTGGGGCTGGCTTTCAGAGTGTACATGAACCTGAAAGGGACTCTGAGGAGACACAGGCCCTACCAGGTGGCTCTGAAAGGCCACAGGCGTTGCAGGATGACTCTCTAAGGAAAGGGTAACTGGAAGCTGGTTCTTAGAGGCCACAGGGAGGATAGGCTGGCTCCTAGAAGTAGTGAAAGAAGGCTGAGCAGAGATTGAGAGGGAAACAGCAGGGTTCTTTAGGGCCAGGACATCAGAAGGCAAGGGCTGGTCCAGAGAGGATGGAGGTTGCAGCAGAAGGCTCGTTCCACCACGACCTTCAGGGCCTGGGAAGCTGACTGCCTCTGGACTGTTGTCATCTTCAGGCTCTGGGCCCAGATTCTCTTTGCAGAAGTCTTGAGGATCACTACTGTCCTTGGTGCTTTCCCTTCTACCTTTGCCCTTCTTCTCCTCCTCCAGGCCTGCCACGGCCATGCCCAGGATGCCCCTCCTCTTCAGGGACCTTAGGTGCTGCCGCTGCATCAGAAAGGTGTTGGAGATGCTCTCGAAGGTCCAGGAGAAGCGGTGGCTTGCGCTGCGGCGTAGAGTTTCGACCGTGGGGACAGCGGGCGTGCGGGTGCTCCTCCTGGAGGACTCTTCCGGGAGCAGCTCTATGTTACCGGTGTACCAGGAGACCCACCAGAGCAGGCTGAAGAAGATGATGATCGAGCCCAGGTACAGCAGCATGTCGTAGAAGAGCAGGTCCGCGAAGACGCCAGTGAACAGCACCACAGCGCCCACAGTGTCAAAGACCACGCCCAGCCAAAAGAAATGCTTGCAGCGGCCCAGTCTCGGCCGCTTCCCAGTAGTGGAGATGCTGGTTGTTAAATGCTCCATAGTCTCTCACTGTTGCTGCCACTACGTCCGTAGAAGGGGACCAGGCCGGCAAAACGGCTAAAGTACGGAGGCCGCTGGGTCCCCATGACAACGCGAGGGGCAGGGCCAGAGGAGGGAAGTTAGGCCCCACCCAAGCCCAACCAGAGGAAAAACGGAGCTGGAGGAGAAAAGCCTCCGCTCAGTGGGAGGGTATCTATCCCAAACCCGCCTTGTGCGCTTGCGCAGTGTTCCCCCCCAAGATCCTGGGCTCGCGATTTCGCAATTTGAGGAGCAATTACTCCTCCATAGGGTAGAGGGCAGCATGGTGTCTTATTTCTGCAGTTGGGAGAGCAGCGGTGTATATAAAGGTGTATATATATTCCCACGCCTCACCTTCCTGGGCAAGACCCTGAAAAGAGCACAGGGCAAGGACTTTCCTCTAGTGAAGTCCACACAACTGGAATGTAGTTGGTTCCCAGGCAGACACTTCCCAAAGTACTTAAGTTAGGGTCTATGGTTAGATTTTGTCTTGTTTTGTTTTCTTTATAGTGAGAAATTGAATCCAGGGTATTTTCCCTGAACTGCGTTCTCAACCCTCCTCTCCCCATTAATCTTGAGACAGGTCTTTCTGATTCACTCAGATTGGGTACAATCTGTAATTCTCTCAGACTCCCAGAATGCTGGAATCTTAATTTTTTGGTTTCTCACTTTTTGAGACAAGGTCTCTTTATGTAGTTCAGGCTGGCCTTAAAATCTCAGAGATCTTCTTACCTCAGCTTCCAGAGTATTTGTATTAAGGGCATGTGGCACCATGCCCAGTAGGAATGTTAATTCTTGTTTTAGCTGTCTGCCCCCAAGTGCTTACAGTTAATCTACTGGTTCCAGATAATAGCGGAAAATAGGTATAGAAGGACAATACCTGATTATGGTAAAAACTATATCCAAAAAACCAATAGCCACTATCATACTAAATGTGGAAAAATTAGAGGAATTCCCCCCAAAACAGGCACAAGACAAGGATGTTCACTGTTATTATAGGCAGCTAAGTTAGGTAGAAATTAATGTACAGTTAAGGAAGGACTAGGTACTCAAGGAAGTAAGCAGAAAAAAATAGAGATTTCAGAATTGTGGCTGGAAGTGCATCTGAAGAAGATCAAACCTCAAGATAAAGATGCAATGGTCAGCCTGCATACCTCCCTAAGAAGTAAAGAGTAACTTGAAATTATACTGTAATTAACCACATGGTCAAAAAAGTCCACACAGGAATCAGTTACCCAGAGCACCTGGACCCATCCTTTCACCCAAATTCCTTTGTTCTTTTCATGTACACTTGCCATGTGACTCATTTCTCTACTGGGTCAATGATAGCAAAGCAGCTGTACTTATAATCTCATAACTTGATTATAGTTTGACTCTTGTAGTATCCACATTGTGTCTTTGCTGTATAAAGTACTCTTGACAGAGGGCCTTGGTGGCAACTCACTTTTGGGATCCTTCTTATCTCTCAGTAGCTGTTTCTCAATAAATACTTCGTATTCTTAACCTCCATTGTTCCTGGGAATGTTTTCTTTGCTCTTGTAGGACATGATCTTGTCACATTTGCCATCTAGCAGGTCTGGAGTTATATATCTCCTATATCACTATTACCTCTTCTATTCAGTATAGTACATGGAACATTACCCAGAACAATTAATCAAGGCAAAGAAATAAAAGGGTACACATAGAAAAGGAAAAACTCAAATTATTATTATTTGCAGATGACATGATACTATACATAGAAGACCCAAAGAACTCCACTAAAAACTTTTTAGAATTAATAACAAACTTCAGTACTGTAGCAGGATACAACAGCAACACACAAAAATTATTAGCATTTGTGCACACCAACAATGAACAGGATGAGAAGGAAATTAAGAAAATAATATCATGTACAGAAGCCTCAAGAAAAATGAAATACCTAGGAACTAACTTAACCAAGGAAGTGAAAGAGCTCTACAAAGAAAACTACAGTAATCTGAAAAAGGAGACTGAAGAAGATATCAGATAATGAAATGATGGCCCTTGCTCCTGGATAAGCAGAATCAATATTTTCAAAAACATCTATTCCTTCAAACCTGTTCACAAATTCAATGTAGTCTCAGTTAAAATGCTATACATACATACTATATAGGTCTAAAAAAAATTCTAAAATTCTTATGGAACCAGAAGAGATCCAGTATAACAAAAACAATTTTGGACAACAAAAGTAAAGCAGGAGACATAGCACCTGATTTCAAACTATACTACAAAGAGGTAGTGATTAAAACACATACAAGGATCAATGGAATAGAACTGAGGATATAGAAACTCCCAAGACACATTCAGCTATCTTCTCTTTCAACAAAGGAGCTAAAAGCACATGTTGGAAGAAAGATAGCTTAGTCAACAATTGGTGCTGGGAAGACAGGTTATCTGTGTCCAGAAGATTGAATACTGGACCCTTATTCTCTCACCATATACTAACTTAATAATAAATCAAAGATCTAAACATTAAAATAAGGTCTGGCGAGATAGCTCAGTGGTCTAAAGCGCCTGTGTAGGCAAACTTAGGCAGACAAAGGAGACCACGGTTCAATTCCTGGCCCCACATGTTGTGCCAGCCCCACCCTCAGGGCAGGCTGAGCCGGCCTACATAAATAAGTAAGTAAATAAATAAATAAGAGACACTCAATACTTAACTTACTAAACATCAAAAATAAAAACAGTAAACCTACTGGAAGATAAAAATAGGTAAAACACTTAAAGACACAGGTGAAGGAAAGGCAAGTGAACCTCAATCACAAAAGAAGTAATAGAATCAACAAGTGCAATTATATCTAAAAATCTTTACAGCAAGAGAATCGATTAGTAGAGTGAAGAGAACCTACAGAACAGGAAAAAATTTTGCTAGAGGGCTAATATGTAAGAAAATATGAAGGACGACCTCTAAACATCTTAAATTAAAGATCTAGTAAGGATATGAGCAAGAAAAATGAGTAGACACTTCATGGAGGGAGAAATACATGAGGTTTTTTTTTTTTTTTTTTTTTTTTTTTTTTTTTTTTTTTTTTTTTTTGGTTTTTTTTTTTTGTGGAACCGGGCATTAAACTCAGGCCCTTGCCCTTGCCAGGCAAGCACTTATTCTACTGAGCTATCTCCCTGGCCTCAGAAATACAAAAGGTTAATAAACATATGAAAAAATGTTCAGTATCACTGGCCATTAGAGAAATGCAAATTACAATGATGCTAAGATTCAATTTGACTCCAGAAAGAATGGCAATCTTTTTTTTTTTTTTTGCATTTTAGTAAGGGTCTACAGGGTCTCATTACATAGATCGGACTTGTAGTGATTCTCCTGTTTACAGTCTCTCAAGTGCTGGGATTACAGGTACGCTTCACCACATACAGTCTTAATTGCCATCTCAGCACCCCCAGGGGCTGGGGGTGGCACAGCAGTCTGGGCTCAAACCTTTGACCCCCGTGTCTGCTTAAGCAGGCACTTTAATCCACTGAGCTATTTGGCAGGCCTTATTAAGAATGGCAATCATTTTTTTGTTTGTTTTGTTTTCTTTCATTTTTAAAATTTAATTTATTGAGAAATAGCAATGAGACAGTTTCAAAACAGGTTAGTAGGACAGTTACAATAATTAATGCATTGCATATTATTGTCTTCATAGTAGTTATTCATAGTACAAAATACAGACATGGTATCTTGTCTAAACACTATTAGTACAAACCTTTCTTCTCATTGAAGTAAAAGAAAGTAGCTGTATATCTATCCTAATTATTTTGTAAATATAGATACATATATATTTTTTTTTTCACTACAAAATGATCCTTCATTTATATCCCCCTTTTTTGTTTAGTTTTGTCAGAGATGGGTATTCTATTGCCATTCAAATATTGTATGTGCGTGAATTCAGCAAAATAATCCAATATAGTCCAATAGTCCATAATAGTGGTGGGTTATCCACAGGACTGGCAATGTCAGAAGTTGTTCACTTGAGTCTTTTACAGCTCAGCATATTAATATGGCTTTAAGTTTTATACCTCGTGGTTATATTTTTCTGCTGGATGGTTAAGACTAAGATAAAGCAAGACCTATATAACAAAAAATGTAACTTTTGTATCTGAGAAGGTCAGTGAGGTCCCCTCAGGATTTACCCTGAAATCACGTACATTAGTTTGTAGATCTTTTGTCAGTGTCAGCCAAGAATGACAATCATTAAGAAATAAAACAATAGCATGCTGGCATGGCCATGGTGGAAAATGAATCTTCATTTATTGTTGGTGGGAATGTAAAATAGTACAACCATTATGGAAATTTTACAAAGTGCTGAAATTAGAAATTCCATTTGAGGAACTCCAGCGGTACTTTTACAGAGATACCATATTACCTGGGTATCTTCCCCAAAGAGCTTAAAACTTCAAAACATCACACTACTGTGATACATACATAGCAACCTTTATAATAGCACAATTCCTAATAACTAAATCCTGGAAGCTTCTTGTATATCCATCAACTGATGACTGGAAGAAGAAAATGTATTTATATATAATGGAATACTATTCTTCTATGAAGAATGATTCATTTAAGACATTTGTAGGAAAATAGATGTACCTGGAAAATACAACGTTGAGTGAAATGAACCAGATCCACAAGTTTGAATACCATAGGTATCTCTTGTTTAAATGAGGCAAAGTACAAATAAAGAGAATAATAAAACATGGGTAGAATGGGACAAGGGGATGCATCTCTTACAATAGAGAAGTGATCCAAGAGAAAAAGCATGATGGGTAAAGAGGAGGAAAAGAGAAAAGATGTACAATAAAGATACACCATCTACAGGAACTTAACAGCTTCAATTAAGGCAAATATATGCCATAACATAAGCTAAGATTAATAATGTTACAAGAATAAAAAATGGGATAGGAAAATTTGAGGAGGAAGGAGGGATAGGGAGGGAAGGGGAAGGGATAAAAAAGAAACAAGCATGTCAAGCAACCACTCTCCCAAGATGATTGTAAACTGCATGAACTGAAAAAAATGTACTGATAATAATAATAATAATAAAAACAGGTCACTTAAGCAGTACCGATGAGAAATTCTAACTCCAAATGCTGTATGCCTTTGGTTCTTCAGTTGCTTAAGTGGAATCGAAAAAAAGAACTTACACATTATACAATTTAAAATTTTTTTTAAATAATAGATGTATACAATTGGATGTAAGAGCACATGCCCATAATCCCTTTGGTACCTCTCATTGGGCTTTCTGAGTATGATTTACAGTGCAATTGACAGGGTGATGGTATTTCCCAGGTTTAGGTGAGTGGAGGGGAAGAGGTACCATAGTCTCAATTGTGCTACTGTGACTATATTAGCTAAAACTTTCCTCAGGCATCTTTTTTTTTTT
>NW_004524776.1:4282033-4325655 GCF_000260255.1 Octodon degus
TTTTTCTCCTGTGTTTAATTGCTTACCCTATTTAGTTGGTTGCTTCTGATCTCATTCGTGGAGTTCTGATTGTTTTGGTCCCTCTCTAGAACATCTTTCTGTAGCCTGTGTAAGGTTGGGTTTGTCACTGTGAAATTGTTTAGCTGTTCTTTGTCATGGAAGTATTTCACTTCTCCATCAAACTTGAAAGAGAGTTTTGCAGGGTATAGTAGTCTGGGCTGGAATTTGTTTTCATAGAGAACCTGTAGTACTCTGCTCCATGCTCTTCTTGCCTGCATGGTTTGTGAAGAGAAGTTGGCCATAATTCTGATGGGTTTTCCTTTGAATGTGATCTGCTTCTTTTCTCTAGCGAATTTCAGTAAATTTTTCTTGTGCCGAATTTCTGGGATCTTGACTATTATATGTCTCGGTGTGTTTTTCATTGGGTTCAGGTTCTTTGGCGTTCTGTATGCTTCAGTTACATGAATGTCAGACTGTTTCGTCATATTTGGGAAGTTTTCTGCTATTATTTCTGCCCATATTTTTTTCATGTCATTTGTGTTGACTCCTTCTTTCTCATTGATGTCTATTAGTCTCACATTGTTCATCTTTGCCTCATATTGCAGGTGATGAATTATTCTTTTCTGCATCTTCGTTGTTTTTAAGAGATCCTTTCTTACCTTTTCAGTAGCTACACCAGCATCTTCAAGATCTGAAACTCTGTCTTCACATTCATTTACACGGTTTTGCAAGCTTGTGATTGAGAGTTTAATTTCCTCTATATCTCTTTGACTCTGCTTCATGCGATCTGTTTCTCTCCTGTATTGCTCATTCAAGCAATCCATCATTTTTCTAATCTTCTCTATTTTTTTATCAATATCTTCCTTAGAAGCAGTTAGAAATTCTTTTACTGCAGTGTTTTTTTCAGTTTGGGTTTCCTGCTTATGTTTCTGTAGTTGCTTGTTTACTTCATCTGCTACAATTTCTGAGAGTTCTTTTTGTATTTCAGAAAAGAGTTGTGCTGTGATTTCCTGCATATTTTTCTGCTGCTGCTTATTTACTATCGACACTCTTGATTCATGCATTTGAGCCGAGCTAGGGTCTTCCACACTTGTTCTGTGTTTGCACTGGGTTTCTTCCATATGTTTCTGCATTTGATTCTTTAGTGCAGATGTTATTAATTCAGGGATTTCTTTTTTCATTTCCAATCTGAGGTCTTCTATATCTTTCTGCAGCTGTTTTATTTCAGAAGCTGTTGATTCATTGCTTTCAGTTGTGTGATTTCCAATTTGTTCTGTGTTAGTGTCCTCTGCACTTGTTACGGGTGGGCTTCGGTTCTGAGGTTGCATTTTGTTCCTTCTCATCATTTTGTGTAGCACTGTCTTCTGCTCTTTGTTGTAGATCTTTGCTGTCGCTATAACCTTTACACGTACTGAAGTTCAGGTGGAGCTCTACAGAGTTTGGACTTATCCAGCTGCGTCTGCCTTAGGTCTGGCTGCTGTGCTCAGCTCCTTCTCGCGGCAGACCTGAGCGAGGACTGGGTCTGGGGGTTCCCAGAACTCGGCAGAAATTCTTACTCGGCAGGAGGTGTTGAGCAGGTATGGCGGAGTGGTGGGTGGCGGCCCGAGGTGGTTGGAGAGGGTCCCGCCCACGCTGCGCCTGGGCTGGGACTGGTCCCGCCAGCGCAGGGTAGCAGGAAGCTCTCCACACACTCACCGGACCTGGGCTAGGACTGGATCTGGGGGTTCCAGGAACTCGGCAGAAATTCCTACTCGGCGGGCTGGGTGGAGGAGGTACTGCGGAGTGATGGGGGGCAGCCGGAGGGGGTGAGAGGGTCCGGCCCATGCTGCGCCTGGGCTGGGAATGGTCCCGCCTACACAGGGTAGCAGTAAGCTCTCCACACACTCACTGGACCTGGGCTAGGACTGGGTCTGGGGGTTCCCGGAACTCGGCAGTAATTCCTCCTCGGTGGGAGGGGTGGGGGAGGTACAGTGGAGCGCTGGGGGCCGGCCCAAGGGGTTGGGAGAGTGTCCAGCCCATGCTGCGCCTGCCTGGGACTGGTCCTGCCAGCGCAGGGTAGCAGGAAGCTCTCCACACACTCACCGGACCTGGGCTATGACTGGGTCTCTGTGGTCTATTTTAGAAAATGACCCACGTGCTGCTGAAAAAATTGTTTATTCAGGTGTGGTTGGGTGGAACACTCTGTATATATCTACTAAGCCCATTTGTTCCAAACTCTGGTTCAGTTCTGCTACTTCTTTGCTAATTTTTGTCTGCTTGACTTATCCTTTTGGGATAAGGGGGTGTTAAGGTCTTTTGTTAAGATTGTCATGTTGGATATTAGATTTTTCATGTCCATTAAGATTTGCCTTATATAGTTGAATGCTTCTGTGATTGATGACTACATATTTATAAGTGTTATTTTCCTCTTGAATTTTTCCCTTAACCAGTATATAGTGGCACTCTTTATTTCATTTCATCATTCTTGGTTTGAAGTTGAGACTGTCTGAGAACAAGATAGTTACACCTGCTTTTTTCTGAGGTGCTGGGGTGTATAGTCTTGTTTTACATCCTTTGATTTTCAGCCTATGAATTTCTTTATGAGTTAAGTGTATTTCTTGTATATAGCATATTGATAGATTTTGTTTCCTAATCCACTGTGACAGTGTATTTCTTTTAATTAGTGAATTGAGTCCCTTTACATTGATGGTTATAATTGAAATGTATTGACTTAAGATTGACATGTTATTTACCTGCTGTTGTTTACTCCTTTTTCTCCTGTGTTTAATTGTTTGCCTTATTTAGTGGGTTCCTTCCATTCTTGCTCATGGAGTTCTGATCTTTTGGTTCTCTCTCTAGAACATCTTTTGTGTCTGTCTGTTGTTGGCTTTGTAGCCATGAAATTCTTTAGTTGTTCTTTTTCATGGAAGTTTTAAACTTCTCCATCAAAATTGAAAGAGTTTTGTTGAGTACAGTAGTCTGGGCTGGAATTTGTTTTCATAGAGGACTTGAAGTACTCTGCTCCATGCTCTTCTTGCCTTCATGGTTTGTGAAGAGAAGTCTGCCGTTATTCTGATGGTTTTTTTCCATTAAATGTGATCTGTTTCTTTTTTCTGGAGGCTTTCAAGTATATTGTTCCTGTGTTGGATATCTGGGATCTTGACTAATATATGTCTCTGTTTTTAATTGGGTTGATGTTATTTGGAGTTCTGTATACTTCAGTAACCTGAATATCAGATTGTTTCCCCATATTTGGGAAGTTTTCTGCTATTACTTCTGCACATATTTTTTTATATCATTTTTATTGATGCTTTATTTCTCATTGATGCTTATTAGTCCATGTTTTTCATTGTTGCATGGTTTGTAGGTGATGAATTATTTTTTCCTGCATCCTAGTTGTTTTAAAGAGATCTTTTCTTACCTTTTCACTAGCTGTAGTGGCATCTTCAAGATCTGTAACTCTATCTTTACTTTCATTCAGATGGTTTTGCAAGCTTGTGATTGAGATTTTAAGCTCTTCTATATCTCTTTGACTCTGGTTCATGCGATCTATTTCTTTCCTATATTGCTCATTGAAGGATTCCATCATTTTTCTAATCTCCTCTGTTTTTTATCTGTGTCTTCTTGAGAAGCAGTTATTAATTCTTTCATTGCAGTTATCCTTTTTTTTACTTCAAAGATTCTTTCTGATCTGATTTCTTTTATGTTTCTGCATTTGATTCTTTATTTCAGACACTATTAATTTAGAGTTTTTTTTTAGTTCAGAGGTTATTTCTGATCTGAGTTCCTCTACACCTCTCTGCAATTGTTTCTTTATTTTAGATGCTATTATTTCAGACATTCCAGCTGTGTGATTCCCAATTTCTTCTGTGCTACTGTCTTCTGCGCTTGTTCTGTGTTGGCTCAGGGCCTGAGATTGCATTTTTCTCCTTCTCTTTGTCATTTTGTATAGCACTGTCCTCTGCCCTTTGTTGTAGAACTTTGGTGCAGTTAAATCCTTAGCTCCTACTGAAATTCTGGTGCAGCTCTATGAAGTTGAATTCATCCATTTGTACCTGGCTTGGGTCTGGCTGCTGTGCTCAGCTTCTTCCTGATGCAACCCTTGGGAGTGAACCTGTTGTACCCCTCTGGCAAGATGTTCTTCTGGATTAGCTGGGCAGTTCTGGCCCTAGACTCTCTGCAGGGACTTTAACTGCAGAGGCTTACCCCAGGCTCATATGCCAGGCCTGGGCTGGGTCTCGAGGGGTCCAGAGAGCAGGAAAGAAGGACTCACTCACAAATGGGCCTGGGCTGGGTCCAGAAGGATCCAGCAGGCAAAGAGGATCATGGAATCTCTCCCACACACTTGCCAGACCTGGGCTTGGGCTGGGTCTGGAGGGTCTCAGAGGGGTTCTGAGGGCACAGCTGAGGGTCTAACTCACACGCTGTGCTTGGGCTGAGTCTGGAGGGGCCATGATTGCGTTCTTACTAGAGAAAGGCTTGCTAAGCTCCAGGCCCTTCGGGAAGCCATGCATTCTAAATCCTGTTCCTGTATCCATCAAAACCCATGACTGCAAACAAAAATTCATGCTTCTCTTTGTAGTTACTCAAAGAACCCCACTCTGGCTAGAGAGGTGACTTGTGCACTCTCCTAGGGGAAAGCATCACAGAAGTTCATGCCACTCTATTTCCTTGGACAGACAAATTGATTATGGATTCGTTCTCTCTCATTCATTCCAAAGGGCACCATTCTGTAATTAATATTAGTGACTCCAATGCTCTCAGTACAGCTCATCCTTTTTGTCCTATGATATCTGTTTTTAAAAGCAAGTTCATGCTGGAGAAAGGCCAGCTAGTGCCAGGTCCTTAGGAAAGTTGTGCATGTTCCAGAGCCTGTTCCCATATGCAGTGAAACGCAGGGTTCCGGTAAAAAACAAAAACAAAAACAAAAACAACTGACATGGGAAATGGCAGTTATTCACAGAGCCCCACTCTGCCTAGAGTGACATCTTATGCAGTCATATGCTAGAAAGCATGCCAGAAGTTCATGCCACTCTAGCTCCTTGAACAGAGAAACTGGACATGAAGTCATTCTTTCTCATTCTCTCCCCTAAAGATGTGAGGGGGCACACCTTTAATGTCTCCAATGCTCTAAGAAGAGCTGATCATTTCTGGACTATTATTTCTGTTTTCAAGACTCAGTTCTTAATGGGGAAAGGCCAGCTAAGTTCAAGACCTTTTGGGAAGGCTGGCATTCCAAACCCTGCTCTGATGTACAGCAAAACACAGGACTCCACTTAAAATTTCATACTGGAAAACTCAGTTACTTATAGAACCCCCTCTCAGAGCAGCATCCAAAGCAGTCTACTAGGAGGAAGCATCCCAGAAGTAAGTGGCACTTTAGCTCCTTAAACAGAGAAACTGGACACAAATTCTTTCTCTCCTATTCATTCCTATTGGAACTAGGCCATCAGTACAGCTCCATACATCCAATGCCTTAAATACAGCTGATACTTTCTACCCTGTGCTTTGTGATTCTGAGACTGAGTGCTTATTAGAGAAAAAACAGCTAAGCTCCAGGCCCTTTGAGAAGCCGTGCATGGAAAATCCAGTTGTATACACAGTGAAACACAGGACTCTGATTAAAAATTCACACTGCAAGAGGTAATTATTCATGGAGCCCCTCTCTACCCAGAGGGGTGCAGTTCAGTAGGGGAAACATGCCTAAAGTTCATACCACTCTATCTGCTTTCACAGATTGACTGGACATTGATTCTTTTTCTCTACACATTCCAAAGAGCATCAGGCCTTCATTATATCTTAATGCTTCCAATACTTGAAATACAGCTGATGCCTCATAATCTATGATTGATGATTCTAAGAGTGAGTTCTTAGCGAAGAAAAACAGCTACACTCTGTGTCTTTTGATTGCCAGGCATTCTAAAGCTTGTTTCCATGCTCAGTGAAATACTGCATTCTTATTAAAAATTCACACTGGGAAAAGCAGTTATTCACAAAGAGCCATGCAGCCTAGAGTGAAATATTGTGCAGTACTGTAGGGGAAAGCATTCACGAAGTTGATGCATCTTTACTTGCTTGCACAAAGAAACTCAACAGAAATTCATTCCCTCTCATTTCTAAGGGCACCACACTGTAACTACATCTTAATTCTCAAATGCTCTAAATATATTTGAAGCTTTCTGCACTAACATTTCTGTTCCTAAGACTGAGCTCTTTTTTTAAATTTATCTTTATTTTAATTTATTTTTTTCAAACAAAATTGGTAGGACAGTTTCAATAATTAACACATTGCATACATTCTTCCTAGTGATTAATTGCTATACAAGATGCGGACATGATATCCTATTTACAAACACTATTAGAACAAATCACTCTATTCATTAAGAGAATGCAACTATATGTCTATTTTAACCATTTTGAATACACAGATACAAAATGGACATTCACCTGTATCCCCTTTTTTGTTGTTTCATTATTTGAATATTATAAGTGTGTTAACTCAGCAAAATATTCTAAAAGAGTCCAGTAGCCCATAATAATATTGAGTCTTCCGCTTGAATGGCCATGTCAGAAATTGTTGACCTGAGTCCCCTACAGCTCAACATAACAGCATGACTTTGATTCTTATACTTCATTTTTATACTTTTCTATTGGATGGTTAAGACCAAGGTAAAGCAGGACCTATGCAACAAGAGTTGTAGCTTTTGGGTCTGATAAGGTCAGTGAAATCCCCTCAGGATTTATCCTGAGATCCTGTACCTCAGATTGTAGAACCTTTGTCAGTGTCAGCCATGTGGATGAGTCACGGCCATTGCTTGGCCAATGTGCTCTTTGTGAAAGCCTGAGAGAATGTTTTCTCTCCATGTGACTCTCCTTAGGCACACTCTACATCATCGATCACTTTCCTCTTTGGCCCCATAATCTCCTTGATCAGAAAATTTGGGACACTACCGAGTTACATGACGTTACAGTACAAGTTCTCATATGTCCTGAGACTTAGGTGACCTTGAAGGCTAGGGCCAAAATGTTGGCTTTCCTTGCTGCCCTCCTTTTTCTCTAATTTTGGTCTGCAAACTTAGGTTGTTAACCCTCCAGAAGACAAGCTTATTGTTATTACCATACAACCTAGGGTGTTAAGCTTAACCTTACTATCTGTCTGAATATCAAACATCTTAGGCATAACATGGAACAGGTATTTTTCATCAAGTTTTGATATGTTGAACTTTAAGTCCCTATATAATATGATAAAAAACATTTAAAAATTAGAATATATTTTTAAAAATAGGCATAAAGAATTATATACTTCTTATGTTTACACATACGTCCAAAAATCCAACCATATACAACCTTGAATCAGGACAGTCCCACAACATTCCTTTTCCTGTCTCTTGCCTTCATTCACCACCCCCTTCTTTTTGAACAGTCATCTACCCAAGAGACAGCACAGCAGCAACTGGCATGTCATGACAAGCAGCCTGTATTCAGAAGACCAGAATGATAGGCACTCCAAGCATGAAACTACTATTACAGATTACTATCTTCAGTGCTGTTGCTTAGTTCACAGTTATCAGTATATATAGTTAGTCAGGTTGAGAATCTTTCCAATTAACTGCTAGATTCAAAAATCTTCTGGAGATTCTCAAAATCATTGCCTTACCCATCTTCTACATATAACTGTATGGCTTGACATTGTCATGTTTCCTAGCTCTTCTCCTAGGGAAGATTTTCTTAGGAGACTAATTGAGTTACAATTTTGGCACAGTGGGGCTCTGTGAGTGAATTCAGTTTCTAACGTGACATTTTAGCCAGAGTTTTGCATTCCTCTGCATGCACAAAGAGACACTGGAATGTGTGCTTCCCAAAAGAGCTGGAGTTTATTTGGCCATTCTTCATGACGAACTCATTCTGAGAAACAAAAATCATCAATCATATATCAGCTATACTTAGCGAACTGCATAAAAGGTGTTAGTGACTCGGATCCCATAAGAATGAATGGGAGAGGAAGAAGTCATCACCAGTTTCTCTGAGCACCGAGAGGGAAAGGGAAAATCTTTAGGGATGTTTCTTCTTAGAAGACTGCATCAGTTCAGATCCAGGCATACTGGGGCTCTGTGAATTACTAAAGTGATGTTTTAGCCAGAGTTCTGTGTTTTGCCGTATGCGAGAAAAGGCACTCTGATTCCCAAATTACCTACAGCTTAGCTGGATTATCCCCATTAAGAACTGATTCTTAGAAACACAAATCATCAAGCACAAATATTCAGCTCTTCTTATTGACCTGGGTTAGTAAAACATGTTAATGCCTCGGTTCCCATTAAGAGAATGGCAGAGAAAGCAGTCTTCTCCAGTTTTGCAGCACCGTGAGCTGGTATACCACAAATATCAGGGATGTTTGTTCTTAGGAGACTGCATGAATTGACACTCCTGGCACTGTGGAGCTCTGTGAATTCATTTTGAAAAGGGAAGTTTTAGAGGGTTTTGTTGCATGCTTAAAGAGTCATTGGAGTGCCCTGTTTCCCAAGTCAGGTGTGGCTTAGCTAGCCTTTCTCCATGAAGAACACATGCTTAAAAACAGAAATCCTTAAGCAGAAACAATCAGCTCTATTCATTGAAATGGATGCTTAGAATGTGTTACAAACTTGGTGCCCATAGGAATGAATGGGAGGGAAAGCAGTATGCTCCAGTTTTCCTTCACAAACACCTGGAAAGTCAAAAACTTCAGGAATGCCTTTTCTTAGGAGACTTCATGAGTTACCATAACTGCCATACTGGGACTCTGTGAATTACTTCTGTTACCAAAGTAAAGCTTTAGCAGAAGTTCAGTTTCTTGCTGTATGCGGGAACAAACATTAGAGTGCCCTGCTTTCCAAAGCAGTTGGAATATAGTTGGCTCTTCTAAGTTTAGATCTCATGCATATAAACACAATTCATGGAGCAGAAACAGTAACCCCTACACAGCGAAGTGGATGCATAGAAAGTGACACCACTTGTTTCCTTTAGGCATGAATGGGAGAGAAAGCAGTCACTCCAGTTTCTCTTCATAACGACCTGGAAAGGCACAAACATCAAGGATACTTTTTCTTAGGTAACTTCGTGAATTGCTACCTTGGCAGAGGGGGGTTGTGAAATACTATGGTTACCAAAGTGAAGTTTTAGCTGCAGTTCTGTGTTTTGCTGTATGCGGGAACAGTCATTGGAGTGCCCTGAATCCCAAAGCATCTGGAGTTTAACCTGGCTCTTGTAAGTTTAGATCTCATGCTTAGAAACTCAAAGCATTGAGCAGAAATAATCAGCTCTACCTAACCAACTGGATTTTTAGAATATGTTACTCAGTGGTTCTCTTAGTCATGAATGGCAGAGAAAGCATCCTTCACCAGTTTCTCTGCACATCGAGATGGAAAGGCACAAACTTCATGGATGCCTTTTCATAGGAGACTGCATGAGTTGCTAATCTTGGTATAGTGGGGCTCTGTGAATTACTTCGGTTACCAAAGTAAAATTGCATCCAGAGCTCTATGTTTTGCTGTATGCGTGAAAAGGCATTGGGGTGTTCTGCTTCCTAAAGCAGCTGGAGTTTAGGTGACTATTTTCAGTTAAGATCTCACACTTAGAAACAGAAATCATTAAGCAGAAACAATCAGTTTTACTTTGCGAACTGGATGCTTAGAAACAGATAGCAACTCGGTTGCCTTAGACATGAATGGGAGAGAAAGCAGTCTTCTTCAGTTTCTCTGCACGATCAGCTGGAAAGGCACAAACTTCTGGGATGCTTTTTCCTCACAGACTGCATGAGTTGGCACTCTTGGACTAGTGGGACTCTGAATTACTTTGGTTACCAAAGGTAACAATTAGCATGAGTTCTGTGTTTGGCTATATGCGAGAACAACGATTGGAGTGCCCACTTTCCCAAACGGCTGGAGTTTAACTGGATATTCTCAGTTAAGAACTCACTTTTAGAAACACAAATCATGTAGAGGAATCAATGAGGACAAACTGGAAAACTGGATGCTTAGAATGTGTTACCAGTTTGGTTCCCATAGGAAAGAATGGGGGAGAAAACAGCCATCTCCAGTTCCTCTTCACAACGAGCTGGAAAGTCACAAACTTCTCGGATGCTTTTATTTAAGAAACTGATTGAGTTGCCACTCTTGGCATAGTGGGGCTCTGTGAATTACTTCAGTTTCCAAAGTGATGTTCCAGTGAGAGCTCTGTGTTTCTCTGTATTCAGGAACAGGCATTGGAGTGCCCTGCTTACCAACGAAGCTGGAGCTTAGTTGGCACATCTCCTTTAAGGACTCATTCTGAGAAATGCAAATCATGATGCAGATACAGTCAACTTTACTTGAAAATTGGATGCTTAGAATGTGTTACCACCTGGGTTTCCATAGAAATGAAAAGGAGTGGAAACAGCTTTCCCCAGTTCTTCTGCACAGCAAGCTGGAGATTCACAAAATTCATGGATACTTTTTTTAGAAGGCTGAATGAGTTGCCATTCTTGTGCTTTGTGAATTACTTGGGTTACAAAAGTGACCTTTTAGCCAGAGTTTTGTATTTCCCTGTATACAGGAACATCCATTGGAGTGTCCTGTTCCCCAAATAACCTGGAGCTTAGCGGGCTCTATATGTTAAGAACTCACTCTTTGAAACACAAATCACAGATCAGAAACAATCAGCTCTACCTATGGAATTGTAGGCTGCAAATGTTTTACAAACTCGGTTGCTATAGGAAATAATGGGAGAGAAAACAGGCTTCTCCAGTTCCTTTGCACTACAAGAGGGAAAATCACTCCTGACTCTGTTTTGAGCTGTCTCACTGAACTTCCTTCTGTTTCTGCTTTTGCCTGTGCTGCCTGCTGTAGCTAGCTTGCATCCAACTTTGGCCAATCTCAGTCATCACCCATGAGACAAAACTATGGGGTCATGTTCGTCTTTCCTCTCATCTCGTCTTGAAAATCATGAGCTCACTTCGGGACACCACCCCCCAAATCTTCCTTGGCCATCTGGTCTCCAGCTCCGCACTTTTTCTAGTGACGACTGATAAAGTAGGTGTTGGACCTTCTCTCTCATACTCACTCCAGGGTAAAAACTGTCGGCTTTTTGGCAGGAAGTGACTTTGGGCTTTTGCCCTAATCTTTGGCTCATGTTAATTTGGCCACCATGGGAAATGCTTTTCCCATCCTCCAAAGCACACACAGCTGTATTGTCTCATAAAGAACCTCAGAACCCTCAGATTAGAAAGATATCTCAAACCCAAAATACTCATTTTTGAATTCTATTATCACAATGGCATATGGCAAGAAATCCTTTAAAAACCTTTGTTGACTCTAAAAACGTGTCCCTCCCACCTTCTTCCCTCTGCTATCCTCCTGCCATATCTGCTGGTACTACCTTCTCCACCCCCCTGCTGGAAACTCTGTCTTGTCAGCCTCTTCCAACTGCATCTTTACTTGCTCCACTCTCTGTAGCAGCATCACTACCCTCTGTTTCTGCCTCTTTTTCCCCTGTAGATTCCACTGTTTATGCCTTGTAGATTCTTCTGCCTCTGTCTCTTCTTCCATACTGAAACCTCAGGCACCAGAATTTTTTCCTTCAACCTCTCCTCCTCACATTTCACATCCACCCCCTATGACTCAATCTGCTCCCAGTGCTCTGACAACCAGTAGTTGCCTGCCATGTGGCCAGCCACCGCCATCTTGTAGGCCATGTGGCTACCTGCCACCATTGTGCAGTTGCACCTCCTATGAAATCAGAGTGCCAAGTCGCAAGGTTCTTCTACATGATGAGCCATTTTATGTGCTATATGGCCATCTATGGCCCCCATAGGGTCCGTCCTCCTGTGATGTCAGGGCGCCGGCTTGAGTCACCCCATCACATGACAAGCTGCTGCCATCTTACATGCTGTGTGGCCATCCACCCCTCTGTAAGGTCACTTCTGTGACATCAGAGCACTGACTTGCTGTGCCAGCCACATGAGGGGTCACCGCCATTTTCTGGGCCATGTGGCCAGCTAATGCCATGTTACAGTCGCTCCTCTTGTGATGTCAGAGCACCATATTTTAGTGCCTCATCACATGATGGGCCAGCCCATCTTGCGGCCTCTCCTTGGTATATGGTAGCTATAAATAAGAGGTTTTTGTGTTTTTCAAATTCTTACAAAAGATCTCTATAAATTGACCTGCAAAAGTTTTTACTAGTCTTTTATAATTATAAACTTAAAAATTATAATCTAATTTGGTCAAAATATATTTGAGTGCACTCTGACTTTGTGAAGATGTTCATTTGTGTGATGTGTATTTATGTGTTTATTTGTTAACCGCTGTACTTTTAATTTGAAATTTAAAATACAAACTTAAAAGCATGCTTTCTTCTGAGTTACCAGCTGGTCTAGCCAATAATAAAATTAATTTATAATTAAATAAAATAAAGATTCCTGGACAGAACTCTTGATTGATGAAGAGAGGGTGGCCAACCTTTGCTCATCAATAGAAAGCCCCCAATAATTTGGTCATTGGTTAAAAGACAAAGTTTTCTCAAAAATTCAAGTAAGGTTTTCTCGTAAAAGATGCTTAATATATTAAACATATTGATGCCTTCCAAAATACTATATGCAACAATATAATTTTTCTTTCAGATGTAAGCATATGCCTTATTTATAATCAGAGCTTCCTATCAAGTCAACATGAGGTCATCAGCAAAATAATAATTTTTTTTCAGGAGTTCAAAAACACTTAAACTTTGTTGAAAAATGATAAAATACAGAAACACTAGATTCACATTTTAAAGTAAAATTCAAATAATAATTTTATAACTAAAACTTATGTGATATATATCCTATGTACATTTAGAGATGCAAAAACAAAATGGGGATTTTATATGACTGTTATGGTGCACTGTTATGTATGACTTGATGTCAAGTGATCTCTATGAAATTATATAACTGTTGTCCATTAACATTCTACAGGGATTTAACTGCTAAAATGTCTATGGTTGATAAGCTGGCTACACTTTATATTTAAAGGTACTTGATAGTCAGAGAAAATTCTAATAATCAAGTATATTGCTCCAAACTAAGTATACTAATTTAGACTGAGATTAGCCTAAAAAAATAATTATTATTTATTCCTATTTTATATCCTTATCTGTTCCTGGTATTCATACCAAGCTAAAAAGATAAATCTAGGCCCTCAAACTCCACAAGAAAACTTACTTAATCTAACGTTCTTTGTCTTCAATAATAGAGAACAAAATTATACACACTGCAAACTTTTGGCTGCGACACTCAGGACTCCCATCAAAGCAGGACCTTGACAGGGTAATGCTGAGCCTAAACAATGCTGCCACCAGAGCCAAGTGCGATGAAGAGAGACACTGGGCATGAGTCTGCCCCAACTTGCATCCACCACTAGGACATCCAAAAGCTCCAGGGTCACTGGAAAAGTGACTTCCCTGTCTGGCAGAGAGCAGGTAAGTCATCCAATTCCCTGCCCTCACAGGAAACCTCACTACAGCAAGATCCAGATGCTTGATCTGCTTGGTCTTTCCACTGAAGAGCAACAACAGAGCTGGACTGCAAGGCCCACATAGAGGCATCTTTGTAAAGAGTCCTGAGGCTCTCTGAATATCTCAAGATTCTTCAGTCTCTGATGTGAACTGTCACAAATACCTGGCACTAACTTCTGCATGGGCATAAACTGTCATCCTGTCAACTCCCTTAAGCCCCAAGAATAAGCCTCATTCAGCAGGAAGCAGTCTAAGAGACACGTTCCCCATTTTATAACAGCCAAAAGATGGGAATGAAAGGTTATGGCCCTAGTATGAATTCCTGAATTATTATGGTGGTCGTCTGATTTTGGATGTCCAAAACAAGAGCTTATTTTCCAAATGACCACTTCTTCCTTCCCCCCTCCAGCCCTGGGTACAAGTTCCTTTGACCTTTCCTGCCCACACAAGGGAGCCTCCAATCACCTCCTTGTGTGTCTCTGAACCTGCTCTTCAAGCTCCTCTCCTAGCAAAAATCCATAAAGTCTCAGGCTTCCTGTCTCAGGTCTGAGGATCAGCTCATCTCCCTGCCCTTAGTCCAGCCCCTGTTTTTAGAGTTAATAAAGACATTTCCTCCCCGTATTTCTCCTTCTCTGTTGTGCCGGACCATTGCCACCATCACGGCTGCGTCTAAAACCTATCATTTAAACGTGTTACAAGCTTGGTTCCCATAGGAATGAATGGGAGAGAAAATATCCTTCTCCAGTTCCTCTGCACAATGATCTGAAAAGTCACAAGCTTCATAGATGTTTTCTTAGGAGACTGAATGAGTTGCCACTCTTGGCACAGTGTGGCTTTGCAAATTACTTCGGTTACCAAAGAGACATTTTAGAAACAGTTCTCTGCTTTGCTGTATGTGGGAACAGTCATGGGATTGCCCTGCTTGCAAAAAAAGTGGTCCTTGGCTGGCTATACTCAGTTATGAACTAATTCTTAGGAACACAAATCATAGACCAGAATCAATCAGCCCTACTTGGAAAACTGGAAGCTTTGAACTTATTACCAGATAGGTTCCCTTAGGAATGAATGGGAGAGAAAACATCCTTTTCACGTTCCACTGCACAATGAGCTGGAAAGTCACTAGCTTCACAGAGACTTTTTCTTAGGAGACTAGATAGGTTGCCACTCTTGGCATAGTGGGGCTGTGAGAATTACTTCAATTACTATAGTGACGTTTTAGGCAGAGTTCTGTCTTTCGGTGTATGTGGAACAGGCATTAGAGTGCCTTGCTTTCCAAAGAAGCTGCAGGTCAGTTGGCTCTTCTCAGTGAAGATATCACTCTTAGAAACACAAATAATGGGGCAGGAACAATCAGTTCTAGGAGAAAACTTGGATGCTTAGAACCTGTCACCAGCTAGGTTCCATAGTAATGAATGGCAGAGAGAACATCCTTCTCTAGTTCTTTGGCACAAGGAGCTGGAAAGTCATCAATTTCCTGGATGATTTTTCTTAGGGGACTGAATGAGTTCTACTCTTGGCATAGTGGGGCTTTGTGACTTACCTCAAATATCAGAGTGACATTGTAGGCAGAGTTCTGTGTTTCGCTGTATGCGGGAACAGGCATTGGTATGCCCTGCTTCCCAAAGAAGCTGGAGCTTGGCCGGCTCTTCTCCTTTAAGAAATCACTCTTAGAAACACACTCTTTGAGCTGAAACAATCAGCTCTACTTAGAAACCTGTATGCTTAGAACGTGTTACCAGGTCGGCTCACATAGGAATGAATGGGACAGAAAATATCATTCTCCATTCCCTCTGCGCAACGAGGTGAAAAGTCACCAATTTCATGAATTCTTTTTCTTAGGAGAATGAATGAGTTGCCACTCTTGACATATTGGGGCTTTGAGAATTATTTCGGTAAGGAAAATGACGTTTTAGGCAGAGTTATGTTTTTCACTGTATGCGGAAACTGTCTTTGGAGTTCCCTGCTTCCCAAAGAAGCTGGACATTAGTTGGCTCTTCTTCATTTAAAATTCACGCTTAGAAACACAAATCGGGAAGCAAAAACAACCAGCTGTATTAGGAAACTTGGATGATTAGAATGGGTTACCAAATTTATTCCCGTAGGAATGAATGCGAGAGAAAACATCATCCTCCAGTTCCTCCTCACAACGAAGTGGAAAGTCACCATCTTTCCGGATGATTTTCCATAGGAGATGGAATGAATTTCCATTCTTGGGAAGTGAGACTTTGCGAATTACTTTGGTTCCATAGTGACCACTTAGGAGAGTACTGTGTTTAGCTGTATGTGGGGATAGGCACGGGAGTTCTCTGCTTCCCAAAGAAGCTGGAACTTGGCTGGCTTTTCTTTGTTATGAACTCACTGTCTGAGACTCATATCATGGAGCAGAAACAACAAGCTCTACTGGAAAACCTGGATGCTTAGAACGTGTTAACCCCTGGGTTCCTATAGGAATCAGTGGGAGAGAAAACATCCTTCTCCAGTTCCTCTGAACAACTACCTAGAAAGTCACCAACTTCAAGGATGCTTTTTGACGGATAATGAATAAATTGATACTTAGCATAGGGGGGACTGTGCCAATTAAAACAGCTACCAAAGTGACATTTTAGCCTGAGTTCTGTGTTTTGCTGTATGTGGAAACAGGCTTTGGAGTGCCCTGCTTCCCAAAGAAGCTGGAGCTTAGCTGGCTCTTCTTCATGAAAAACTCCCCCTTAGAAACACAAATCAGGCAGCAGAAACAATCAACTCTAGTAGGGAACATGGCTGCTTAGAACGTGTTACCAGATCAGTTCCCATAGGAATGAATGGCAGAGAAAACAACCTTCTGCAGTTCCTATGCACAAAGAGCTAGAAAGTCACCTACTTCACCGAAGCTTTTTCTTAGGAGAATTAATGAGTTGCCACTCTTAGCATACTGGGGCTTTGATAATTACTTCAGTTAGAAAAGTGAACTTTCAGCCAGAGCTCTATTTTGCTGTATCAGGAACAGGCATTTTAGTGCGCTTCTTCCAAAGAAGCTGGAGCATGGTTGGCTCTTCACCATTAAGAACTCTCTCTTAGAAATACAAATCATGGAGAAGAAAAAATCAGCTCTACTGGGAAGCCTGGATGCTTCAACTTGTAATCAGCTCAGTTATCATGGGAAAGAATGGGATAGAAAACATCCTTCTCAAATTCCTCTGCACAACCAGCTAGAAAGTCACCAAGCTCACAGATCCTCTTTTTTAGCAGAATGAATGAATTCTCATAATTGGCATAATGGGGATTTGCGAATTATCTCGGTTACCAACGTGATGTTTTAGGCAGAGTTCTGTGTTTCACTATGCTGCAACAGGCATTGGAGTGCCCTGCTTCCCAAAGAAGCTAAGTTCAGGTGGCTCTTCTTATTTAACAAATCATTCTTAGAAACATATTTTGGAGCAGATACAGTCAGCTCTACTAGGAAACCTGCATGTTTAAACTTGTTACCAGCTCGGTTAAGATGGGAATGAATGAGATAGAAAACATCCTTCTGGACTTCCTCTGCACAACCAGCTGGAAAGTCACCAATGTGACAGATGCTTTTTCTTAGGATACTGAGTGAGTTGCCACTCTTGGCATAGTGCAGCTTTGTGAATTACTTCGGTTACTAAAGTAAGCTTTTAGCCAAAGTTCTGTGTTTTGCTGCATGTGGGTACAGGCATTGGAGTTCCCTGGTTCCAAAAGAAGCTAGAGTTCAGCTGGATTTTCAATGTTAAGAACTCACCCTTATAAACATACATCATGGAGCAAAAACAATCAGCTCTACTGTTAAACCTAGATGCTTACAACGTGTTACCATCTAGGTTCCCATAGGATTGATTTTCACAGAAAACATCTTTCTCCAGTTCCTCTGCACAACAAGCTGGAAAGTCAACAACATCACTGGTGATTTTTTATAGGATACTGAATGAGTTGCCAGTATGGGCATAGTGGGGCTTTGAGAAATACTTTGGTTACCAATGTAACGTTTCAAGCAGAGTTGTATGTTACGCTGTATGTGGGAACAGGCACTGGAGTGCTCTGCTTCCCAAAGAAGCTGGAGCTTAGCTGGCTCAGAAATTAAGAACTCACTCTTAGAAACACATATTGTGAAGTAGAAACAATCAGCTCTACTGGGAAACCTGGAAGCTTAGAACTTGTTACCAGCTCTATTCCATAGGAATGAATGGCAGAAAAAAACAGCCTTCTCCAGTTCTTCTTCAAAACGAGCTGGAAAGTAATGAACTTCATTCAAGGATGCTGTTTTGTAGGAGACTGAAAGAACTGTCACACTTGACATAGTAGGGCTTTGAGAATTACTTTGGTTACCAAAGTGACTTTTTAACCAGAGATCTGTGTTTCACTGTATGTGGGAACAGATATTGGAGTGCCCTACTTCCCAATGAAACTGGAGATTAGCTGGCTCTTCTCCGTTAAGAACTCATTCTTAGAAACACAATCATGGAGGAGAAAGAATCAGCTCTACTAGGAACCTTGGGTGGTTAGAACGTGTTCCCAGCTCAGTTCTCACAGGAATGAGTAGGACAGAAATCATCCTTCTCCAGTTCCACTGAAAAATGAGCAGGAAAGTCACCAAGTTCACGGATGATTTTTTCTGGGGAGACTGAATGAATTGCGACTCTTGGCATGGTGGGGATTTGCTAATTACTTTAGTTACCAAATTGAAGTTTTAGGCAGAGTTCTGTATTTTGCTGTATCTGGTTACAATCACTGGAGTGCCCTGCTTCCCAAGGAAGCTAGAGCTTAGCTGGCTTACCTCCGTTAAGAACTCACTCTGATAATCACAATTCATGGAGTTGAAACAATAAGTTCTACATGGAAACCTGGATTCTTACAACGTGTTACCATCTTGGTTCCCATAGAAATAACTGGGAGAGAAAACATACTTCTCCATTTCCTCTACACAACGAGCAGAAAAGTGACCAAATTCACAGTTGCTTTTTTGTACGAGATTGAATGGGTTGATAACACTTGTCATAGTGGAACTTTGCGAATTACCAAGGTTACCAAAGTGATGTTTTAGCCACAGTTCTGTGTTTCACTGTATGTGGTAACAAGCACTGGAGTGCCCTGCTTCCCAAAGAAGCTAGAGGTCACCTATCTCTTTCCTGTTAAGAATTCACTCTTAGAAATCCATATTGTGGAGCAGAAATACTCATCTCTACTAGGAAACATGGTTGCTTAGAATGTGTTATCATCTTGGTTTCCATAAAAATGAGTGTGAGAGAAACATACTTCTCCAGTTGCTCTACAAAAGTAGTTGGAGAGTCACCAAATTCATGTATGCTTTTTTGTATGAGATTGAATGAATTGCCATACTTGTCATAGTGGAGCTTTGCGAATGACTTCAGTTACCAAAGTGATGTTTTAGCCAGAGTTCTGTGTTTCACTGCATGCGGGAACAGGCAAAGGAGTCCCCTGCTTCCCAAAAAGCTGGAGCTTAGCAGACATTTCTCCTTTAAGAACTCACTCTTAGAAACATATCATGGAGCAGAAACAGTCATCTCTACTAGGAAATAGTGGAGTTTTGTGAATTACTTTGGTTAGCAAAGTGAGCTTTAAGCCAGAGTTGCTGTACGCAGGAACAGGCACTGGAGATCCCTGTTTCCCAAGGAAGCTAGAGTTCTTGTGGCTCTTCTCACTTAAGAATTCACTCTTAGAAATACAAATCATATAGCAGAAACAGTCAGGTCTAGTAGGAAACCTGGATGCTTAGAGCGTGGTACCTTCGTGGTTCTTATAAGAATGAGTGGGACAGAAAATATCCTTCTCAGGCTGTTCTGGACAACGAAATGAAAATCAGCAACTTGACGGATGATTTTTCATAGGAGACTCCAAGACTTGCCACTCTTGGTAAGTTGGGATTTGTAAATTTCTTTGGTTACCAAAGTCACATTTTAGGCATAGTTCTATGTTTCGCTGTAAGCGGGAACAGACACTGGATTGCCCTGCTTCCCAAACAAGCTTGAGCTTCGCTGGCTCTTCTTCGTGAAGAACTTACTCTTAAAACACAAATCATGGAGAAGAAACTAAGAGCTTTACTATGAATTCTGAATGCTTCAAATGTGTGACCACCTCGATTCCCATAGGAATGAGTGGTAGAGAAAACATCCTTCTCCAGCTCTTCTGCACAACGAGCTGGAAATTCACCAATTTTACCCATAATTTTTCTTAGGAGATGCATGAGTTGCACTTCTTGGCATAGTGGGTTATGCCAAGATTACTTTGGTTATGAAGGTGATGTTTCAGGCAGTGTTGTGCATTTTGCTGTATGTGGGAACAGGCACTGGAGTGCTCTGCTTCTCAAAGAAGCTGGAGCTTAGCTTGCCCTTCTCCTATAAGAACTCACGCTTAGAAACCAAAATCATGGTGTGGAAACAATCAGCTCTACTAGGAAATTGCTATGCCTTGAATGTGTTACCAGTTCAGTTCTCATAGGAATGAAAGGAAGAGAAAATATCCTTCTCTACTTCCTCTGCCCAGTCTCCTGGAAAGTCAACAGCTTAACAAACTTTTTTCCTTAGGAGACTGAATGAGTAACCACTATTGGCATAGTAGGCTTTGTGAATTAATTCCGTTACCAAAGTGACAATTCAACCACAGTTCTGTGTTTTGTTATACATGAGTAAATGCACTGGAGTGCTCTGCTTCCCAAATAAGCTGGAGCTTAGTTGGCTCTTCTCCTTTAAGAACTCACTTTTAGAAACACAAACCATGAAGCATAAAAAATCAGCTCTACAAAGAATCCTGGGTGCTTAGAACGTGTTACCAGCTCTGTCCCCATAGGAATGAATGGGAAGGAAAAAATTCTTCTGCATTTACTTTCCACAACGAGCTGAAAAATCATCAAATTCATGGTTTTACTTTCGTAGACTGAATCCATTGCCACTCTTGGCATAGTGAAGTTTGCAAATGTCTTTGGTTACCAAAATGATGTTTTAGAACTTTCTGTGTTCTCCTGTATGCGGGAACAGGCACTGAAGTGCCTCCTTCACAAAGAAGCTGGAGCTTAACTGGCTCTTATCCATGAAGAACTCACTCTTAGAAACTCAAATCATGGATCAGAAATGATCAGCTCTACTAAGAAACCAGGATACTTAGAACATGTTAGTAACTTGCTTCACCTAGGAATGAATGGCAGAGAAAGCATCCTTTTCTACTTCCTCTGCAAAATCATCTGGAAAGTCACCAACTTCTCAGATCATTTTTCTTAGAAAACTGAATGAGTTTCCCCCAGTGGGATTTGTGAATTATTTCAGTTACCACAGTGACATTTTAGTCAGAGTTCTTTGTTTCGCTGAATGTGGGAAGAGGCATTGCAGTGCCATGCTTCCCCAAAACGTTGAATTTTAGCTGGCTTCTCTACATTAAGAACTCACTCCTACATACACCAATCATGGAGCCAAAGCAATCAGCTCTACAAGGAAACTTGGATGCTTAGAACATGTTTCCAGCTAGGTCCCATAGGAATGCAAGGGAGAGAGAACAAACTTCTGCAGTTTCTCTGCACCTCCAGGTGGAAAGTCACAAACTTCACGGATGCTTTCTCTTAGGAGACTGAATGAGTTGCCACTAATGGCATAGTTGGGCTTTGGGTATTAGTACAGTTAACAAAGTGATGTTTTAGACAGAGTTCTGTTTTTTGCTGTATGCAGGAACTGGAATTGGAATGCCTTGCTTCCCAAAGAAGCTGGAGTTCAAGCAGCTGTTCTCTACTAAGGACTCACTCTTCAAAATATATACTGTAGACCAGAAACAATCAGCTTTGCTGAGAAACCTCGATACTTAGAACATGTTACCAGCTCAGTTCCCACAGAAATGAGTGGGAGAGAAAATATCCTTCAACAATTCATCTGCTCAACAACCTGGAAAGTCACCAACTTCACTGATTTTTTTTAAGAAGAATTAATGAGTTGCCACACTTGCATAGTGAGGCTTTGTGAATAATTTCTGTCATGAAAGTGATGTTTGAGGCAGGGTCCTGTTTCGCTGTACGTGTGAACAGCCATTGGAGTGCCCTTCTTCACTAAGAAGCTGGAGCTTAGCTGCCTGTTTTCCTTTGAGAACTCACTCATAGAAACACAAACCATGAAGCAGAAAAATCAGCTTTACTAGGAAGCCTGGATGCTTAGAATGTGTTACTAGCTCGATTCCATTGGAATGCAGGGGAGAGACAAAATCGTTACGCAATTCCTCTGCACGACGACCAGGAAAGTCACCAACTTCCTTGATGTTTTCTCTTAGGTGACTGACTTAGTTGCCACTCAGAGTGTAGTGGGGCTTTGTCAATTAGTTTGGTTACTAAAGTGATGTTTTAGACAGACTTCCGTGTTTTGCTGTATGCAGGAAGAAGCATTGGAGTGCCCTGCTTCCCAAAGAAGCTAGAGCTTAACTAGCTCTTTTCCATTACAAACTCACTCTGAGAAACTCAAATCATGGAGCTGAAACAATCAGGGGTCTACTTGGAAACCTGCATGCTTAGGTGTTACCAGCCAGGTTCCCACAGGAATGAACGGCAGAGAAAATATCTTTCTCCAGTTCCTCTGCACAATGAGCTTGAACGTTACCAACTTCACTGATGATTATTCTTTGGAGACTGCATGAGTTGCTACCCTTTGCATAGTGTGGCTTTGTGAATTACTTCCATTACAAAAGTGAGCTTTTAGTCAAAGTTCTGAGTTTAGCTGTATGCTGGAATAGGCATTACAGTGCCCTGGTTCCAAAAAAAGTTGAGTTGTACCTGGCTGCTGTCTGATAAGAAGTTACACTTACAAATACAAATCATGGAGCAGAAACACTATATCTACTAGGAAACCTGGATGCTTAGAACATGTTATCAGCTCGGTTCCCGTAGGAATGAATGGGAGAGAAAACATCCTTCTTCAGTTCCTCTGTAAAATGAGCTGGAAATTCACCAACTTCACGGATGCTTTTTCTTAGGAGACTGAATGAGTTGCCACACTTGGCATACTGGGGTCTTGCGAATTACTTTGGTTACCAAAATGACATTTTAGCCAGTGTTCTGTGTTTCAGTGTATGCGGGAAGAGGCACTGAATTACACTGGTTCCCCAAGAAGAGAGAGGTCAACAAGCTCTACTCTATTAAGAACTCACTCTTAGAAACACAAACATGTATGCTAACAATGTGTTACCAGCTCGGTTCCCTTAGGAATGAATGGGAGAGAAGATATTCTTTTACTATTGCTCTGCACAATGAGCTGAAAAGTCACCAAATTAACGGATGGTTTTTCTTAGACTAAATGAGTTCCCACTCTTGGCATAGTGTGGCTTTGTGAATTCCTTCGGTTACCAAAGTAAAATTTTAGCCTCACTTCTGTTTCCTGTATGTGGGAACAGGCACTGGAATGCCCAGTTTCCCAAAGAAGGTCGAGCTTAGCCAAATCTTCTGTTAAGAACTCCCACTTAGAAACACAAATAATGGAACAGAAACAAACAGCTTTACTTTTGGAACTGGACTCTTCAAATGTGCTTATGTCTCTGTTCCCTCAGAAAATACTGCGAAAGAAAACACGCTTTTCAAGTTTTTTCTGCAGTACGAGCTATAGAGTCACAAACATCACAGTTGCTTTTTCTTAAGAGACTGAATGATTTTCCTCCCTTGGCATGGTGGTGTTTTGTGAACTCCTTCAGGAACCAAAGTGACGTTTTACACAAAGTTCTGTACTTTGTTGTATTTGGGAACAGGCATTGCAGTGCCCTGCTTCCCAAAAAAGCTTGAGCTTATCAGGCTCATCTCCATTAAGAATTCAATCTCAGAAACACAAATCATTGAGCTGAAACAATCAGCTCTACTTAGGGAACTGGCATCTTCCAACGAGGTTCTGCTTCTGTTCCCATAGGAATTAATGGGAGAGAAAACACTATTCTCCAGTTTCTATGCCTAATGATGTCAAAATTCAGAAACTTCTTGAATTCTTTTTTGTAGGAGACTGAATGGATTTTCTCTCTTGGCATAGTGGGCTTTGTGAATTACTTCAGTAACGAAAGTGACATTTTAGCCAGTGCTCTGTGTTTTCCTGTATACAGGAACAGGCATGGGAGTGTCTTGTTTCCCAAAGAAGCTGGAGCTGAGCTGGTCCTTCTCCATTTAGAACTCACTCTTAGAAACTCAATTCATGGAGCAGAAACAAGAAGCTCTATGATGAACTGGAGTCTTCAAATGTGTTTCTGCCTCTATTCCCATAGGAATGAATGGGAGACAAAGCATGCATCTAGTTTTTTCTGCAGAACAAACTGGAAAGTCCAAAACTTTACTGATGACTTTTCTTAGGAGAATGAATGAGTTGGTACTCTTGACATAGTGGGGTTTTGTGAAATCCTTCGGTTACAAAAGTGATGTTTTAGCCACAGTTCTGTTTCCTGTATGTGGGAACAGGCATTAGAGGGCCCTGTTTCCCAAAGAAGGTAAAGCCTAGCTGGCTCTTCTCCATTAAGAACTCACTCTTAAAAACACGAATCATGGAACAGAAAGAAGCAGCTGTACTTGGGGAAGTGGAGTCTTCAAACGTGCTGCTGTTTTTGTTCCTTCTGAAAATACTGGGAGAGAAAACACGTTTCTCAAGTTCTTTTCTGCAGAACGAGATAGAGAGTCACAAACTTCACAGGTGCTTTTTCTTAAGAGTCTGAATGAGTTTCATCTGTTGGTATAGTGTGGCTTTGTGAATTACATTGGTTAGCAAAGTGACATTTTAGCTAGAATGTATGTCACTGTGCGTGGTAACAGGCATTTGAGTGCCCTTCTTCCCAAAGAAACTGATGATAAGCTGGCTTTTCTCCTTTAAGAACTCACTCTTTTGGGGCTGGGGAGATGGCTCAATGGAATAAGCGCTTCCCTAGCAAGCTCAAGGGTCTGAGTTCAATCCCCAGTTCCGAAAGAAAAAAAAGAAAAGAAAAAAAAAAAGAACTCACTCTTTGAATCACAAATAGGAGCAGAATCAAGCAGCTCTATGTTGAGAAGTGGAGTCTTCAAACGTGTTTCTGACTCTGTTCCTATAGGAATAAATGTGAGAGAAAATATATTTCTCCAGCTTTTCAGTGAAATGAACTGCAAAGTCAGAAACTTTACAGATGATTTTTCTCAAGAGACAGAATGATTTGCCACACTTGGCATAGTCAAGATTTGGGAACTCCCTCGGTTACAATAGTGACGTTTCTGGCGGAGTTCTTTGTTTCCTGTATGCAGAACAAGCATCAGAGTGTCCTGCTTTCCAAAGAAGCTGGAGCTTAACTGGCTCTTCTCTATTAATAACTTTTAGAAACACAGATCATGGAACAGAATGAAGCAGCTTTATTTCAGGATGTGGAGTCTTCAAATGTGTTCTGCATCTGTTCTCATAGGAATGATTGGGAGGGAAAACATCCTTTTCCAGTTTCTCTGCACAGCAAGCTTGAAGGTCACTAATTTCACGGATATTTTTTCTTAGGAGACTGAATGAGTTGCCATTCTTGCCATAGTGGGGATTTGTGAATTTCATGAAGTAGCAAAGTGACATTTTAGGCAGAGTTCTGTGCTTTGCTGTATGTGGGAACAAGCAAAGGGGTGCCCTGCTTCATAAAGAAACTGGAGCGAAGCTTAATATTCTCCGTTAATAACTTCCTCTTAGAATCAGAAACCATGGAGCAGAAGCAAGATGTTCTACTTACGGAACTGGAGTCTTAAAACATATTTCTGCCTCTGTTGTCATAGGAATGAATTTGAGAGAAAACATTCTTCTGAATTTTTTTCTGCATATGGAGCATGAAAGTCTCAATCTTTACGTATGATTTTTCTTAGGAGAATGAATGGTTTGCCGCTTTTGGTATAGCAGGGCTTTGGGAATTCCTTCAGTTACCAAACAGACCCTATCCCAGAATTCTGCCTTTCAATGTATTTGGGAACAGATATTGGAGTGTCCTGCTTCCCAAAGGATCTGGTTCTTACCTGGTTCTTCTTTTTTAAGAAATCACTCTGAGAAACAGAAATCCTGGAGCAGAAACAAGCATCTCTTTTCAGGGAACTGTAATCTTCAAACGTGTTTGTGCCACTTTTCCCACAGAAATGAATGGGAGTGAAAACAGCCTTTTCCATTTTCTCTGCACAATGGGCTGGAAAGTCACAAATTTCAAGTATGATTTTTCTTGGGAGACTGAATGAGGTGCCACTCTTGGCATAGTGTTGCTTTGTGAATCAGTTAGGTTAGCAAAGTGATGTTTTAAGAGGAATTTTGTGTTTCACTGTGTGTGAAAACAGGCATTATAGTGTCCTGCTCCCAATGTAGCTAGAGCATAGCTATCCCTTCATCGTGAACAACTCGCCCTTAGAAACACAAATCATGGAGCAGAAAGAAGCAGCTCTACTTAGGGAAATGGAATCTTCAAACGTGCTTCTGCCTCTTTTCACATATGAATGAATGGGAAAGAATACACCCTTCTGCAGTTTCTCTGCACAATGAGCTGCAATGTCACAAACTTCACAGATGCTTTTTCTTAGGAGACTGAATGAGTTGCCACTCTTGGCATAGTGGGGCTTTGTGAATTTCTTCTTTACTAAAGTGAAGTTTAAGCAGGAGTTCAGTAATTCACTGTATGGAGGGAAAGGCACTGGAGTGCCTGGCTGCCCAAAGAAGCTTTAAGTTAGCTGTCTCTCCTCCTTTAAGAACCCACTCTTAGAAACCCAAATCATAGAGCAGAAACAAGCAGGCCTACTTAGGAAACTAGAATCTTCAGAGTTGTTACTGCCCTTGTTCCCTTAGGAATGAATGGAGGGAAAACACCCTTCTTATGTTTCTCTGCAGAACGACTGGAAAGTCACAAACTTTTTGGATGATTTTTTAGGAAATTGAATGAGTTGCCACTCTTGGATTGGGGGGGGGTTGAATTACTTCAGGTTCCAAAGTAGTATCTTATGAGGAATTCTGTGTTTCACTTAAGCAGGAACAGGAATTTGATTGATGCATTTTTCAAAGTAACTGGAGTGTAGCTGACCCTTCTCCATAAAAGACTCACTATTAGAAACACAATTCATGGAGCAGAAACAAGCAGCTCTACATAGGGCCCTGGAATCATGAAAAGTGTTTTTGTCCCTGTTCTCATAGGAAAGATTGGGAGAGAAAACACTCTTCTCCAGTTTCTGTGGGCAATAAGCTGCAAAGTCACAAATTGTATGAATGTTTTTTCTTAAGAGACTGAATGAAGTGCCAGCCTTCATACAGTTTGTCTTTATGAATTACATTGTTTACCAAAGTGAAGATTTAGAAAGTGTTCTATGTTTCGCAGTACATGGGAACAGGCATTGTAATTCCCTGTTTCCAAATAGCTACAGTGTAGCTGGCACTTGTCCTTCATGAACTCACTCTTAGAAACACAAATCAAGGAGCAGAGAAAAGTATCTCTGCTTGGTGAACTGGTGTCTTAAAACATGTTTCTCCCTTTGTTCCCTTAGGAATGAATGCAAGTGAAAACGCCATTTTCAATTTTCTCTTCACAACAACCTGGAAAATCACATAACCCTAACACTAACCCTAACCCTAAACTTCACCTTAACCTTAACTGTATTCCTCATCCTAACCCTAACTGTAACCCTAATCTTAAACTTAACCCTAACGGTAACCGTAAACCTAACCCTAACACTAACTCTAACCCTAACCCTAACCATAAACATAAACATAACCCTAACACTAACTCTAACCCTAACCCTAACCATAAACATAAACATAACCCTAACACTAACTCTAACCAAAACTGTAACCCTGACCTTATCCTAACCCTATTCTGAACCTTGACAGTAGCCCTAACTCTAACCCTAATGCTAATCCTAACTGTAACTGTAACCCTAAACCTAACCATAAACCTAACACAAAACCTAACTCTAAACCTAAAGCTAACTATAACCCTAATACTAATTTTAACCTTAATGCTAACAGTAACCCTAAACCTAACCCCTAACCCTACCCCTAACTCCAACCCAAAACGAAAATGTAACCATAACCCTAACTGTAACCCTAATCCTAAACCTAAATATAAACAGCAATGTAACCATAAAACTATACCTAAGCCTAACCCTAACCCTAAGCGAAATGGTAACACTCACCCAAAACCTAACTGTACCCTAACTGTAACCATAAACCTAAAGGTAATCATAACCCTAAACCTAACCCTATCCCTTAACCTAACCTTAACCCTAACCCTAACCATAACCGTAATTCTAAACTTAAACCTAATGCCAAGCCTAACCATAACAGTAACTGTAATCATAATGCTAAACTAAACCCAAACCCTAAGCCTAAGCCTAAAGCTAACTATAAACCTAACCACAACCCTAACCTTAACACCAACCCCTAATCTTAACCCAAACCCTAACCATAACTGTAACTCAACCTTAATCCAAACGCTAACCCTAACCCTAAACCTAACCCTAACATTAACTGTAACCCTAGCAATAACCCTAACCTCAAACATAACAGTCACCCTAAATGTAGGCCAAACCCTAACTGTTAATGTAACCTCAAGCCTAACCTTAACAGCAAACCCTAACCCTAACTGTGACCGTAATCCTAACCCTACCACTAACCCTAACCATAACAATAACGTTAACCCTAACCCTAACCATAACCATAACCATAACTAACAGTAACCATAACTCTAACCTAATCCTAACCATAACACTGACCTTATCCTTAACTGTAACTCTAATACTAACCATAGTGTAACCCAAACTGTAACTATAACCCAAACACTAACTTCAACCATAGCCCTAATGCTAAGCCTAATCCTGACCATAACCCTAACTCTAACGTTAAATATAACCATAACTCTAACACCACCCCTGACCCTAACCATAAACCTAATCATAACCTTCACTGTAACTGTAACCCTAACCCTAACCGCAACACTAACCCTAACTGTAACCCTACACCCAACCCTAAACCTCACCCTAACCCTAAATGTAACTGTAATCATAATCATAACCGTAACTCTAACTCTAACCCTAACACTAAAACTAAATGTAACTGTAACCCTACATTTAATGCTAAACTTAGCACAAATCCTAACCCTAAGCCTAAAGGTAATCATAATCCTAAGGCTAACCCTAACCCCGTCCCTAATCCTAATAACCCTAAAAACTACTCCAATTCCTACCTCTAACACTAACAGTAACCGTAACTAACTGTAACAGTAACCCTAACCCAAACCCTAAATCTAACCCTAACATTAACTGTAACCCTAACCCTAAAACTAACCCTAACCCTAAGCCTAAGCCTAACCATAACCCTAACCATAACCATAACCAAAATTCTAACTGTAACTGTAACCCTAAGCCTAACCCTAACTGTAGCCCTAACCTTAACACAAACTATAACTGTAACCCAAACCCTAACCCTAAACCTAACCCTATCCTTAAACATAATCCTAACCATAACCCTTCACTAACACTAACTGTAACACTAACCGCAACCCTAACCCAAGCACTTACCATAACCCTTACCCTATCCCCTGACACTTAAAACTAACCCTAACCATAATCCTAATGCTAACCCTAACCCAAACACTAAACTTTACCCTAACCTTAACTGTAATCATAACCATAGCCCTAACCCTTACCCAAACCTTAACCATTACGCTAACTCTAACACTAACCTTAACAGTAACCGTACACTAACCCTAACCCTAACCCTAAGAGTCAACCTAATTGTAACTCAAACTCTAAACCCTAACCCTAACTAGAAACTGAACCCTAACACTAACCGTAACCATAACTCTAGCCCTTACCATAACCGTAACTCTAGCCCTAACCCTAACCATAACTCTAACCCTAACACTAATCCCAACCTTAACCCTAACCCTAGCCATAACCGGAACCCTAACCCTAACCCTTACTCTAATCTTAATCCTAAACACAAGCCTACCCATAACCCTAACCCTAACCCTAATCCTAACACTAACTGTAACCATAAACCTATCCCTAACTCTAACCCTAACCACAACCCTAACACTAACCCTAACCATAACCTTAACCATAACCACATCACTAACTGTAACAATAACTGTAACCATAACCCTAAGCCTTACTGTAAATGTAACCCTAACCCTAACCTAAACTGTAACCATAACCCTAACCATAACCATAACTTTAAGAATAACTCTAAATCTAACAATAAATGTAACCCTAACTCTATATCTAACAATAACCCTAAACCTAACTCTAACCCTAAACATAACGCTAAACCTAACCGCTTTCATAACCCTAAAATTAATCGTAATGTTAACCCAAACCCTAACCGTAATGTAACCCTAACGCTAAATCTAAACCTAACCCTAACCCTAAAAGTAACACTAACTCAACCCTAACCCTAACTCTAACTGTAACCCTAACCATAACCCAAACCATAACCATAACCCTAACCTGCATCCTAACTGTAAACATAACCCTAATCCAACCTTAATCCTAACCCTAAGCCTAACCACAATCATAACCAAAATCTAAAAATAATTGTTACTATAACTCTATCCATAACCCAACACTAAACCTAACCCTAACATTTATCCTAACCCTAAAAATAATTCTAACCATAAACCTAATGCTAACCTTAATACTCAACCTGATGCTAACCATAAACTTAAGCCTAATCCTAATCCTAACTCTAACACTAACCATAAACCTACCTTGACATAAACATAACCCAAACCCTAGACCTATCCATACCCCTACCCTAACCCTAACCGTAATCCTAACCATAATGCTAACCCTAACACTAACATAACCATAACTTTAAACCTAACCCTAATCCTAAACATAATCATAACTCTAACCCTACCCGTAACAGTAACCCTCACCCTAACCCTAACCCTAAGCCAAACATTAACCATAACCTTAACCCTAAACATAACCTTAACCATAACTTCAAGCCTAACACAAATTAACCCTAATCGTAGCAATAACCCTAAACATACTGTAACTATAATGCTGTTACACTAACCCTAACTGTGACCCTAAACCTAACCCTAACCCTAACCATAGCGCTAACACTAACCACACTGTAATCGTAACCCTAAACCTAACCATAACCCTAAATTAATCCTAACCATAACCTTAACCTAACTGGAACCCTAATCCTAAACCTAACTCTAAAAATAACTGTAACCCTAACCTAACACTAAACCTAATGCTAACCCTGACAATAACTATTCATAACCCTAAATGTAACCCAAACCCTTTCCCTAAACCTAAAGCTAACCATAACCCTAGTGATAAACGTATCCTTAATTTTAACCCTAATGCTAAACTTAACACCTATCCCTAACACTACCCCTACCCCTAACCCAAACCCTAACCATAACACTAACTGTAACTGCAACCCTAACCCTAACACTAAGTCTAACCCTAACAATAACTCTGGTTCTAACCCTAATGTAACCTTAACTGTAACAATAACCATAACCTTAGTGCTAACCCTAACCCTAATCATATCCATAACCCTAACTCTAACCCTAAACCTAAACCTAAACTTAACCCTAACCCTAAACCTAACACAGACCCTAAGTGTAAGCCTAACTGTAACCTTAACCATAACCATAACCCTAAACCTAACTGCTAGAGTAATCCTAACCTTAACCCTCACCCTCACCCTAACCCTAACTGTAACCTTTCCCCTAACCATACCCATAACCATAATCCTAACTCTAACCCTAATCCCATCTGTGACCCTAACCCTAAACCTAACACTGACGCTAACCGTAACCCTAATCGTAAACTTAACTGTAATCACAAACCTAACCATAGCCGTAATACTAACCCTAGCCCTAAACATAACTTAACCCTAACCTTAACAGTATCTTAACCGTAACTGTAACTATGATCCTAATTGTAACCCTAACACTAACTCTAAGCATAATGCTGACCCTAACCCTAATCATAATTCCAATACTAACTCAAACACTAACCCTAAATGTAACTGTAAGAATAACCCTAACACTAAACTTAACAGAAACTCTATATCCAAGCCTAAAGCTAACCATAACCCTAATACTAACACTAAACTTAACAGTAACCCAACCCTAAACATAACACCTACCCCTAATCCTAATCCTAAACTAACTGTAACTCAACCATAACCCTAACACTTACCCTAACCCTAACTCTAACCCTAACATTAACTGTAACCCTAACACTAACTTTAACCCTAAACATAACCCTAACCATAACTCAAACCTTAACTGTAACTATCACATAAGCCTAACCCTTACTGTAAACCATAACACTAACCCTAAATGGAACCCTAACTCTAACCCTAACCAAATCCTGACTGTAACTGTAACCCTATCCTTAACCCTACCCTAAAACTAACCCTAACCCTAACCTTAACCATAACTCTAATCATAACCGTAACTCTAACTCTAACCCTAACCCTAACACTAACCCTATCCTGAACCGTAACTCTAGATCTAACCCTAACCGTAACTGTAACCCTAAGGCTAACCCTAACCCTAACCCTAATCCTAACCGTAAACCTAACCCTAACTTTAAATGTGACACTAACTTTAATGATGATCCTAATCATACACCTAACTATAAATTTAACAGAAACCATAAACCTAATACTCACTGTAACAATAACCCTAACCCTAAACCTAACCCTAATCTCAACCCTAAGCCTAACCATAACAGTAATTCTAACCATAACCATAACCCTAAACCTAACTCTAAACATAACCATAATCCTAACGCTAAACCCAAATGTAACTGTAACCCTAACACTAACATAAACTGAACCCAAAACCTAACCACAAGCCTAAAGGTAATCCTAGCCCTAACACTAACACTCACCCTAACCCTAAACCTAACAACTACCCCAACCCTAACTGTAACCCTCACAGTAAGTGTAACTCTAATCGTAACCATAAACCTAACCCTAACGCTAAGCCTAAACCAAACCCTAACGTTAATTGTAACTCTAAACCGAAAACTAATCCTAACCCTAAGCCTAACTGTAACCTTAAACTTAACCGCAACCCTAACCATAACTCTAACTGTTATCATAACACTAACCCTAACTCTAACTGTAACACTAACCCTAACCCTAACTGTAACCCTATTCTTAACCCTAACCCTAATTCTTCACTAATACTAACCATAACCCTAACCATAACAGTAACCCTAACACAAACCCTTACTGTAACACCATATTCCTAACACTTAACCCTAACCCTAACCCTAACCCTAATGTTAACCCTAACTTAAAGCCTGAACTTTACCCTAACCATAACCATAACCAAAATGTAACCCTAATATTAAACCTAAGGTTAAACGTAACCCAAACCCTATCCCTAACCCTGTTACCCGAACCCAAACCCTAACCTTAACCGTAACTGTACCCTGACCTAACCCAAACCCTAAACTTAACTGTAACTGTAATCTTAACCTAAACTCTAACCCTAACTTATCTTGAAACAGAACCCTAACACTAACCATAATAGTAACTCTAACACTAATCCTAACTCTAACCCTAAATCTAACACTAACACTATTCTTCAATGTTAACTGTAACCCTAACCTTAAGTGATACCCTAACCATAACCAGAACTCTAACCCTAACCCTAATCATAACACTAACCATAACCCTAACTGTAACTCTAACCCCAACCCTAACTGTAACCCTAATGCTAACTGTAACCATAGCCCTAACCATAACCTTCACTGTAACCGTAACCCTAGCACTAACCTAACTGTAACCCTAACACATAACCTAACCCTAAACCTAACCATAACTGTATCCTGAACCTTAACTGTAACCCTATCCCTACCTCTAAGCCTAACCCTAACATGACTGTAACTCTAAACCTAACCCTAAACCTAATCCAAAACCTAACACTAAACCTAATGCTAACACTAACCCTAACTTTAACCTCTAGCACTAAAACTAACCCTAACCGTAACACTAACCCTAAACATAACCCTAACACTAATCCAAGCTTAACTTTAACCCTACACCTAACCCTGTTACCGTAACCCTATCTGTAACCCCAAACTAACCCTCACCCTAAGGCTAACCATAAAGGAAACCCTAGCCCTAAACCTAAACCTAAATCTAACCCTAAACATAAACTTAACTCAAAACCTAAGCCTAATCCTAACCTTAACTGTACCCCTACCTAAACCCTCAACTAAATCCTAACCGCAACCCTCACCATAAGCCTAACCCTAACTCTAATCCTAACCCTAACTCCAACCCTAACCCTAATCCTAACCATAATCTTAACTCTACCCAAACTGTAATGGTAACCCTAAACCTAGCCCTAACCCTATCCCTAACACTTCACCTTAACTCTAATCAAAATCCTAATGGTAACCCTAACCAAACCCCTAAACTTTGCTCTAACCTTAACAGTAACCGTAAATCTAATGCTAAACATAACACTAACCCTAACCCAACCCCTAAACCTAACAAGAACCCTAAACCTAAACCTAACCCTAACTGTAACCATACCCTAACCCTAACCTTAATGCTAACCATAACCCTAAACATAAAATTATCTCTAATCATAACCCTAACCCAAAACCTAACCCTAACACTAACAGTAACTGTAACTCTAATCCTAACCTAACTCCAACCATAATTCTACCCTAACCGTAACCCCAACCCTAACTCCAACTTAACCATAACCCTAACCTTAACCCTCACCATAAATGCAAACCTAACCTTAAACATTATCCTAACCCTAACCCTAAAACTAACCCTAACTGTAACCCTAACTGTAACTCTAACACACTAACCCTAACGCTAACACTAATCATAACTGTGAACCTTCCCTTAGCTGTAAACCTAGCCCTTAATGTAACCCAAATCCTAACCATAACCTAATCATAACCCTAACCATAACCATAACCTAAACCCTAACCCTAACGCTAAACATATCCCTAACAATAAACCTAACCCTAACCCTAACCATAACCCTAATCCGAACCCTAACCCTAACCCTCACATTAACTGTAACCGTAACACTAAACATGACGCTAATCCAAACTCTAAGCCTAACTCTAACCATTACTGTAACCCTAACCATAAACTTAATTGTAACACTAACCATAATACTAATTCTAACTGTAACCATAACTGTAACATTAACCTTAACTGTAATCCTAACTGTAACCCTAAGGCTAACCCCAACTGTAACTGTAACCCTCACCCAAAACCTAAATGTAACCCAAACCCAAAACCTAAAACTAATGCTAAAACTAAAACTAAACCTAACCCTTATCAGTGACCTTAACTGTAACCCTAACTGTAACCCTAACCATAACAGTAACTGTAAAGCCAACCTTATCCAAAAATGTAATCCTAACCATAACCATAAATGTAACCCTAATCCTAAGCCTAAACCAAACCCTAACCATACTTGTAATTGTGAACCTATACCTAAACTGAACCCTAACCTTAACCATAACCCTAACACTAACCTTAACCCTAATTGTAACCCCAAATCTAACCATAACCCTAAACCTTACTCTAACCCTAACTGTAAACATAAATGTAATCCTAACCTTAACCATAGCCCTAAACTTAACCCTAATCCTAACCCTAACAGTAATCCAAACCCTAACTGTAACTCTAACCCTAATGCTAAAACTAATCGTAATTGTAACCCTTACCATAACCATGAAGCTAACTGTAAACATAAAGCTAAACCAAAATTGAACCCTAACCGTAACTCTAAATCTAACTTAATGACAAACATAACTGTAACTGTAACCCTAACATCACACTACCCCTAACCTTAAAATTAACCAAAAACATAACCATAACACTAACTCTAAACTTAACCTTAACACTAACCCTAAACTTAACCCTAAGCCTAAACCTAACCCTAACCCTAACCCTAACCCTAACCCCAACTGTAACCATAACTCTAACCCTAACCATAAACCTAAACAACCATAGCTCTAAACCTAAACCTAACCATAATCCTAACCTTAATTGTAACTGTAACCCTAACCGTAACCGTTTCCTTAATCCTAATCCTAAATTTAACCCATCCGTAACCTTAACCCTAATCGAAACACTAACCATAATCATAACTCTATCCCTAAACCTAACACTAAACCTAACCGTAGGCCTAACACTAGACCTAACCTAACCATAACCGAACCTTAACCATAACCATAACTCTAAACCTAACCCTAAAGCTAAACTAACCATAACCATAATCCTAATCTTAAATGTAAACCTAACACTAACCCTGACCATAACCATAAACCGAACAATAAATCTAAACCTAACCCTAACCTTAACAGTAAGCCTAACCCTTATTCTTAACCAAAATCCTAACCATAAATGCAACCCTAACCTTAACCATAACCTTAACTGTAATGGTAACCATAATCCTAAACCAAAATCTTACCATAAACCTAACTCTATCCCTACGCTTAACTCTAACCAAAACCCTAAGCTTAAACCTAACGCTAAATGTAGCCATAACTCTAACCCTAACCGTAACCTTAATTGTAACCCTAATCCTAATCCTAACCTTAACTGTAACTGTACCCTGAGCCTAACCCTAACCCTAAACCTAACTGTAACTCTAACCTTAATCAAAATAATACTAACATTAAAACTACCATAACACTAACTGTAACCCTACCTCTAACCCTAACTTCAACATTAACTGTAACCTTAACCCTAACCTTCACCCTAAACATCTGTGGAATCTAACCCTAAACCTAACCCTAAACTTAATCATAAACGTAACCCTCACCATTACCCTAACACTAACCAAAACCCTAACTGAAACCATAAAGATAACCCTAACCCTAACTCTAACCCTAACCGTAACCCTAACACTAACCTTAAACATCGTAACTGTAACACTAACCCTAACCATCTTCCAAACTGTAAATGCAACCTTAATTCTAATCTTAACCTTACCCTACCCTTAACTCTAACTGTAACCTGACCTCTAACCCTGTTACCATAACCCTATCCATAACCCAACACTAACCCTAACCCTAACAAACAACCCTAACTATAATCCTAATCGTAAGCCTAAAACTAACCTTAACTTTCACCATAACGCTAGATATAAATGAAACCATAACCCTACAATTAACTCTAACCCTAACCCTAAAAATAATCCTAACCCTAAAACTAACCTTAACTGTATACTAGTATAATCTTAACCCTAAGCCTAACCCCAAGTGTAACCCTAACCATAACATGAAAACTAACTCTCATCCTAACCCTAATCCTAAACTTAACCCTAAACCTAACTGTAATGGAAACTATACCCTAACTAAAACAGTAACCTTAACCTTAATCTTGATCATAACCGTAGCTCTAAACCTTACCCTAAACCCAACCATAAGCCTAACCCTAACCCTAACCCTAACCCAATCACTAAAGCATACCTTAATCTTAACCCTAAACCTAACCATAAACCTAAACGTAACCATAATACTAACCCTAACCTAAACCTAACCTTAACAATAACTCTAAACGTAAGTGTAACCATAACCCTAAACATAACCCTAACCCTAAATGTAACCCTAAACCTAATCCGAATGCTAACCGTAATGCTAACCCTAACCATAACTATAACTGTAACATAAACCAAACTGTAAACCTAACCCAAATGGTAATCCTACATAACTGGAACCCTAATCCTAAACATAACCCTAACCCTAAAACTAACCCTAATGCTAACCCTAACCATAACTGTAACCCTAACCCTAACCAAAACATAATCAAAATGGTATCCCTAAGCCTAAAGATAACCCTAACCCTAACCCTAAGCCCTACCCATACCACTAACTCTAACCCTAACGCTAACCATAACAGTAACCCTAATTGTAACTGCAACCCTAACATTAACCCTAACCCTAACACTAACTCTAACTGTAACTCTAGTCCTAACACTAATGTAACCCTAACCCTAACCGTAACCATAACACTAACTCTAAACGAAAACCTAACCCTAATCATAACTCTAACCCTAATCCTAACCATAACATTAACATGAAACCTAGCACAAAACTTAACCCTAACCTGATCGTAACCCTAACCCTAACGTTAAACCTAACCATAACCCTAACCTTAACTGTAAACATAACCTCAACCCTAACCCTAACCATAACCCTAATATTAAGGCTACCCCTACCCCAACCCTAAAATTAACCCTAACCCTCAATTGTAATGCAATCTAACTGTAACCCTAACCCTAACCCTAACCGTAACCAAACCCTAATGCTAAAGATAATCCTAACTCTAACAATAAATTTATCACTAACCCAAACCCTAACCCTAACCATAACAGTAACCATAATAGTAACTGTAGTGCTTAACCCTAACCAAAAACCAAACCCTAAACCTGATGCTAAATGTTCTCCTAACCCTAACACTAACCGTAACCCTAACCCTAATCCTAACATTAACTGCAACTCTACTCTAACCCTAACACCCTAACGATAACCCTAACTGTAACATTAACCATAACCCTAATTGTAAAACTAAACCTAACCTTAATACTTACTATAATCATAATTCTAACACTAACCCTAACTTGAAACCTAATCCTAAACCTAACAGTAACCCTAGCCCTAACCCTAACATCAATTTTAACTCTAACCCTAACCCTAACCATCACCCTCAATGTTACCGGAAACCTAACCCTAACCTAACCCTAACTGTAAGCATAACTGTAACCCTAACCATAACACTAACTGTAACCCTAATAATACACCTAACCCTAACCCTAACCCTAACATTAAACCTAACTGCAACAGAAAAGCTATCCCTAAACATAACACTAACCCTAATCCTGAAAATGTTTCTACCCTAACCATAACCGTAAGGCTAACCATAACCCTAACCCTAAAGGTAACCGTAAACTTAACTCTAACCCTAACCTCAACCATTTCCACAACCTAACACTAACTGTAACTGTAACCCTATCCCAAACCTAACCCTAAAGCTAATTGTACCCATAACACTAACAGTAACCTTAACCCTAACATTAACATTAACACAAACCCTAACCATAATCCTAACCCTAATAGTAACCGCAACCCTATCCCTAACCCTAATTCTATGCTAAACAGTAATCCTAACGCTAACACTAATGCTAACTTTAACTGTAATTGCGAGCCTATGCCTAACCCTAACCTTAACCATTACTGTAACCCTAACAATAATAATAACCATAACCCTAAACCTAAGCCTACCTTAATGGTAACCCCAACCCTAACCCTAACCCTAATCTTAACCATATCTCTACCCTAAACCTAACTCTAACTCTGACCATAACGCCAACTGTAACCCTAACCATAAACCTAACTCTAACTTGAACCCTAACCCTAACCCTAACCCTAACTCTAAATGTAAGCTTAACCCTAACCCTAACCCTATCCATAACCATAACCCGAACTCTAATCGAAACCCTAAACCTAAACCTAACCCTAACAGTAACCCTAACCCTTACCGTAACCCTGATTCTAACCCTAAACCTAACCCAACCGTAACCTTAGCCCTAACCATAACCCTAATGCTAACACTATCTGTAACCATAACCCTATCCCTATCCCTATCCCTAACCCTAACCATAATTGTAACCCTAACACTAACCGTAACCCTAAATCTGACCTTAACATTAACTGCAACCCTAACCCTAACACTGACCCTAAATCTAACAATAAACATAACTCTGACCATAACCATAACCTTGACATTAAGCCTAACCTAAACTGTAACCCTAAACCTAACCATAATTGTAGCCCTAAATCCTAAACCTAACACTATCTCTAATAGTATCACTATCATAAACTTAACCTTAAATCTAACCCTAATTGTAATCTTAACTGTAACTCTAACCCAACACTAAATCTAACCCTAACCTTAAACTTAACACTAAACCTATCAGTAACCATAAGTCTAACCCTAAACTTAATCCTAACTGTAACCCTAACCCTAAACTTAACTGTAACCCTAAACATAACCATAACTGTAAACTGTAAACCTAACCCTTAATCTAACTGTAACCATAACTCTAAAGTAACCCTAATGTTAAACCTAACCCTAAACCTAATGCTCACCATAACCCTAATTCTAACCCTAACCCTAAACCTAACTGTAGGTCTAACCATAATCCTAACCCTAAGCATAACTGTAACCTTAAACCTAACCATAACCGTAAATGTAAATCTAACCCTAATCCTAACGCTAACCCTAACTGTAACAGCAACCCTATCCCTAACCCTAACCCTAACAGTAACCATAACTGCAACCCTAATCCTAACATTAACCGTAACAATAAACCAAAGCATAACCCTAACTGTAACCATAACTATAACCCTAAACAACCCAAACTGTAACTGTAACCCTATCCCTAATCATAACCAGGAACTAAACCATACCCTAACTATAACCCTAAATCTAATTCTAATGCTAAACCTAAATATAACACTAACTGCAACCATAACCCTAACCGTAATCGTAACACTAACCCTAACACTAACTTTAAACCTAATGATAACCCTAAGCCTAAACATCACCATAACTCTAACAGTAAGTACGACCCTAGTATTAAACCTAACCATGACCCTATCCCTAACCATAACCCTAACCTTAACCATTCCCAAACCCTAAGCATAATCCTAATACTAACCCTAACACTAACACTAACACCGACCCTAAATGTAAGCTTAACCTAACTCCGACCCTAACGTAACCCTAAATCTAATGCTAATAGTAACTGTAACCATATCCCTAAACCTAACCCCAACACTGACTGTAACCCTAAGCCTAATCTTTACCCTAACCAAAACAGTACCTGTACCTGTAACCATAACCCTAAACCTAACAATTACCTTAACCACAACCCTAAACCTAACCCTAACATTTACCCTAAGCCTAAAGGTAACCTAACTCCAAAACTAACCCTAATCATAACTGTAACCCTAATCATAACTGTAACCATAACCCTAAACCTTACTGTAACCCTAACCAAAACCCTAACTGTAACCCTAATACTAACAACAACCCTAACTGTAACCATAACCCTAACCATAACTGTAACCCTAACTCTAACCTTAAACCTAACTCTGACTGCAACCGTAAACCTAACCTTAACCCTAAACCAAACCCTAATCTTAATCCTAAACCTAAACGTTACCCCAACCCTATCCCTAACCGTAACTGTAACCCTAATGTAATGGTTACCCTAACTCCAAATGTAACCCTAACTATAACCATAAACCCAACCCAAACCTAACACTGACCCTAAACCTAACTGTAACCCTAACTCAAAAACAAATATTAATCATAACTGTAATGCTAACCATAACTGTTACTCTACCCTAACCATAAACCTAACCCTAACTCTAAAACTAACCCTAACCCTAACACTTACACTAACCCTAAAAGTAACTCTAACACTATCCCTAACCCTAAACTTAACTGTATCCCTAACAGTAAATGTAACAGCTACAATGAACCTAACTCTAACAGTAGCCCTAAAACTAACCCTAACCAGAATCCTAACACTAACCCTAAATTTAACCATAAGAGTAACTCTGACTGTAACCGGAATCTTAACAATAATGCCAATCCTAATCGTAATCCTATTCCTAACCCTAACTGTAACCCTATCCCTAAACATAATCATAACTGCAACCCTAACCCTAACACTAACCCTATACAAATTCCTACCCTAACACCCCTAAATCTAATCCTAATCGTAATCTTACCATAACTCTAACCCAACACTAAATCTAACTCTAACCCTAAACTTAACACTAAATCTAACTGTAACCCTAAACTTAATACTAAATCTGTTGGTAACTGTAAATCTAACCCTAAATGTAACCCTAACCCTAAGCCTAATCATAACTTTAACCATAACCCTAAACATAACTATAGCCCTAAACATAACCAAACCCTATACTAACCCTAACCTTAACCCTAAATGTAACCATAACCCTAAATGAAACAGTAACACTAAACCTAACTCTAAACCTAACCCTAACCATAACCCTAACCTTAATCCTAACCCTAACCCCTAACCTAACCATTAGCCTAACCCTAACCCTAACCCTAAATGTAACTGTAACCCTATACTGAATCGAAACCCTAACTAACCGTAACCATAACGATAAACCTAACTGTAAATATAACCCTAAATCACACCTTAAACTTAACCCTAACCATAACCTTAAACTTAACTCCAACCCTAACTCTAATCCTAACTGTAACAATAACAGTAACCCTAACACTAACCCTACTCATAACCCTAAGCCTAACCTTAAACCAAACCCAAACACTGACCCTAACCATACCTGTAACCATAAGCCTAATTCTAACACTAACATTTACCCTAATCCTAAAAGTAAACTTAACCATAACTGTAATTGTAACCCTAACCCTAACCCTAACCATAACCTTAACCCTAACCCAAACAGTAATTGTAATATTAACTCTAACCCTAAAACAGTAACCGTAACCCTAAATCTACCCATAGCCATAATCCTAACCCTAACCCTAATAATAACCTAACCCTAACCTTAACCCTAACATAACCCTAACTCTAACCGTAACTGTAATCCTAACCACAACTGTAACCCTAAACTTAACCCTTAACCAGTTACCGTAACTTTAAACCTAACCCTAACCATACCCCTACCCTTCCCTAACACTAAATCTAACCTTAATCTTAACCCTAACCATAACCCTAACCTTAATCCTATCTCTAACCATAACAATAACCTTAACCCCAAACCCAAACATAACCATAACTCTGACATTAGCCCTATCCTAACTGTAATCCTAACCATAACCCTGACCATAACACTGTCACCCTTAACTTAACATGAAAGTTAAACCTATCTGTATACCTAACCCTAAACTGAACCCTAAATGTAACCCTAAACCTAAACCTACATGTAACCATAACACTATCCCTAACCCTAACAGTGACCCTAACGCTAAACTTAACCCTAATCCTAACCATAACCATAACCCTAAACCTAATGCCAAACATAATGCTAACCCTAATTCTAAACCTAACCCTAACTTTAACCCTAACCATTGCTCTAAATCTAACACTAACCCTAACCAAAACCTTAACCCTAACCCTAACTCTCACCCTAACCTAATCCTAAGCCTAACTGTAACTCTAACCTTAACCCTAAACCAAAAACAAAGCAAAACTGTAACCCTAACTGTAACCCTAAACATAACAGTAACTGTAACCCTAAACTTTACCCTTACTGTAACCATAACCCTAATACTAACCTCTAAACCTAAACCTAAGTCTAACACTACAAATAAGCCTAAAAATAACTGTAACCAAAACCATAACCACAACCCTAAACATAAACCTCTTGCCCTAGCCAAACATTAACCATAACGGTACATAACCATAACCATAATGCTAAATATAATCGCAGCCCTATCCCTATACCTAAACCTAACTATATGTGTAACCATAAACCTAAACATTACACTAACAGTAACTGTAACGCTATACCTAATGCTAACCCTAACCTTAACTGTAACCCTAGCTCTAACTCCAACCCTAACTGTAACTGGAACACTATCCCTTACCCGAACCCTAACTGTAACTGTAACCCTAGCAGTAAATGTTACCCTAACTCTAACCCTAAACCTAAACGTAACCCTGAACCAAACCCTAACCCTAACCATAGCCCTAATACTAACCCTAATCCTAATTGTAATCCTATCCCTAACCCTAACCATCACTCTAAACATAAACCGAAGTGTAAATTTAACACTATACCTAATCCTAATTCTAACCATAACCCTAACAGTAACCCAAACTGTAACCCTAATCGGAACCATAACCATAGCTATAACCATGACTCTAAACCTAATGCTAACCATAACCTTAACCTTAACTGTAACCAAAAATCTAAATCTAACCCTAACCATAACTCCAAACATATCCGTAACCATAATCCTAACGGTAAACCTAACCCTAACACTAACCTTAACACTCAGCATAACCCTAACTGCAATTCTTTTTTTTTAAAGTTTTATTGATAAACAGATGGCAATGAGACAGTTTCAAATCAAATCAGAAGTACAGTTTCAACAAATATTACACTGCATATATTCTTCTTAGTG
>NW_004524776.1:4332290-4343891 GCF_000260255.1 Octodon degus
TGCTGTAGTTATAACCTTCACACGTACTGAAGTTAAGGTGGAGCTCTACAGAGTTTGAACTTCTCCAGCTGCATCTGGCTTAGGTCTGGCTGCTTTGCTCAGCTCCTTCCCGCTGTGGAACTGGGCCAGGACTGGGTCTGGGGGTTCCCGGAACTCAGCAGAAATTCCTACTGAGCAGGAGGTGTGGTGGAGGTACGGCAGAGTGGTGGGGGGCGGCCCGAGGGGGGTGGGAGATGGTCCGGCCCATGCTGCGCCTGGGCTGGGGCTTGTCCTGCCGGCGCAGGGTAGCAGGAAGCTCTCCACACACTCACCGGACTTGGGCTAGGACTGGGTCTCCCTAAGTGTAATTCTAACCCTAATCCTAATCCTAGCCCTAGCCGTACACCTACCCCTCCCTAATGTGAAATCTAACCCTAACCATAACCCTAACAGTAATCCTAAATTAACCCTAACCCTAACCCTAACCCTCACCTGAAAAGTAACCTTAACCCTAACCATAATCCTAATCATAACGGTAATCCGAACCCAAACCATAACCCTAAGCTAATCCAAATTGTAACATTGTCACCCCAAAGCTAACCCTAAAGTTAAACCTATCCATTATCCTTAACCTGAACCATAACTGTAACCCTAACACTGAACCTAACCCTTACCTTAACCCTAACTGTAACCATAAACATATCCCTAACTCTAACCCTAAACCCTACTGTTACCCTAATTCTAACCCTAACTGTAACCCTAATCTTAACCATAAACGTAACCCTAAAACTAAACCTAATCTTAACCATTACTCTAAATCTAAGCCTAACCCTAACCATAACTTTAACACTAAGCATAACCCTAACCAGAACCCTAAGTCTAACCCTAATGTAAACCTGTAACTGTAAACCCAACACTAACCCTAAACCTAACCTTATTGTAACCATAAAGGTAACTGTAAACCTAAACCTAACCCAACCAACCCTAACCCTAAGTGTAACTATTACCCTAACCCTAACCCTAACCATAAGCATAACATTAACCCTAAACCTAATCCTAACCATGTACCTGAGGATAACCCTAATAGTTATAGTAAAGCTATCCCTAAACTTAATCATAGCCCTATCTGTAAGCTTAACCCTAAGCCTAAACCTAACTAAACATAACCCTATCACTAAACCTAATTCTAACCGTAAGCTTCACCTTAACCCTAAACATAAACCTAACTCTAAAGCTAAATATAACGCTAAACCTAACACTAACCCTAAGCCTAACCGTACCTCTAAATCTAACCCTAACCCTAACCCTAACCCTAACCCTAACCCAATCCTACCCTAAGCATAATACTAACCATAACCATAAACCTAAGCCTAACCTTAATAAAAAAACTAACCTTAAATATAACTGTAACCCAAACCCTAAACATAACAGTAACCATAACCATAACCGTAATCCTAATCGTAACCATAACTAGAACCCTAAACTTAAGCCTAACCCTACCCATAACCCTCACTCTAACAATAACCCTAAATCGAACCCTAATACTAATTGCAACCCTAACACTAACCCTAAACCTAATGCTAAGCTGAACCCTAACACTTACCTTAAGCCTAACCATAACTGTAACTATGACAGTAAGCCTAACCCTAAGCATAACCCTAACCCTAAGCATAATCCTAACCCTAACTCTAACCCGAACTCTAGTCATAACCCAAAAATTAACTGTAAACCTAACCCTATCACTAACTGTACCCCTACTGTAATCCTATCCCTAACCCTAACCCTAAACTTAACTGTAACCCTAACCATAACCCTAACTTTAAAAATATCCCTAACCCTAACAATAACCCTACGCCTAACCCTAATCCTAACTAACCCATAAACCTAACCGTAGCCCTAATTGTAAACCTAACTGCAACACTACCCTAACTATAACTGTAATCATAAACTTAACCTTAAACCTAACCATAACTGTAACCCTAAACTTTACGCTAACCCTAACGCTTACCCTAAACGTAACTCTGACTGTAATCCTAACCCTAACACTAATGTTAACCATACTCCTTCACTAACCCGAAAACTAACCCTAAACCTAACCCTAACCATAAAAATAACCTTAATCCTAAGCCTAACACTAACACTAACCGCACCTTGGCCCTAAACCTAACCCTAACCCTAACCCTAACCCTAACCGTAAATGTATCGGTAACCCTCACTGTAACCCTAAACCTAACCGTAACCCTAACATTAAACTAAACCCTATCTGTAATCGTAACCCTAACCCTAACAGCAACCATAATCCTAACTCTAACCCTAACACTAAGTGTAACCCTAAACCTAACTGAAACCCTATCTCTAACCCTAACCCTAAACATAATCCTAACACAAACCTAACCCTAACAGGAAACATAACAGTAACCATAACCTAAACTAACTGTAACCGTTAACTGTAACCCTAAACTAACCCTAACTGTAACCATAAACATAACCCTAACCATAACCCAGGCCATAACCCTAACACTAACAGTAAGCATGTCCATACCTTAACCCTAACTCTAATCCTAAAGCTAACTGTACTGTAACCCTGACCATAAACCTAACCATAACCCTACATCTATACCTAACCAAAACCCTAACTGAAACTGTACTCAAACTAACCTTAACCCTAACCCTAACCGTACCCATAACCCTACCCTTAAACCTAACAGTAAGCCTAAACCTAAGCCTAACCCTAACTGTGAATATATCCTAAGTGTAACCCTAATTGTAACCATAACTCTAACCATAATCCTAACCCAAACACAAAACCTAACCATAACTCTAATCATAGCACTACCCCTAAACCTAACCCTAAACGTAAACCTAAACCTAACCCTACATGCAACACTAGCCCTAACCCTAATTGTATCCCTAAGTCTAATACTAAAACTAACTGTATCATTAAACCCAATCAAAACCATAACTGTAACCATAACTCTAAAGCTAAACCTAACCCTAACCTCAACCCTAACCCCAACCACCACCATAAACCTAAATCTACCCCTAACTGTAACCATAACCCAAACCCTAACCCTAAAGCTAACTCTAACCCTAAACATAACCCTAAACTTAACCCTAACCCTACATGAAACCATTAACCTAACTCTGACCCTAACTTTAAACCTAAAGCTAACGTAATCCTAATCGTAAAAGTAACCCTAAAACTAACCATAAACATAACCCTAAACCAAACCATAACCCTAACTATAACTGTAACTCTAACACTAACCCTAAACCTAACCATACACTTCACCCAAACCCTAACCCTAAATCTATGCATAACTGCAACCCTAACCCTAATAGTAACCATAACCCTAATGCTAACCCTAATCCTAACCTGAACCTAAACCATAACCCTAAATCTAACCTTAACTCTAAACTTAACCGTACCTCTACCTTAACCTTAACCCTAAATCTAACCGTAACCTTAACCATAACCATAACCCTAACCCTAAACCTAACTCTAACCTTAGCCCTAACCCTAACAAGAACACTAGCATATCAATGAGGTAAACCTAACAGTAACCCTAACTGTAACCGTAATCCTAATCGTAAACCTAACACTAACCCTAAACCTAACCCTAATCCTAACTCAAACCCTAAACCTAAATGTATTCCTAACCATAACCCTAAAACTAACATTAAACCTAACCCTAAACCTAACTCTAGCACTAACCCTACCACTAAACATAAGCCTAACACTAACACTAACACTTACCCTAACTGTAATGCTAATCTTAACACTAACCCTAACCCTAACGCTAAACCTCGTGTAAACCTAAACCTAAACCTAACACTAACCCCAACATTAACCCTGAACTAACCATAAATGTATGCCTAACCCTAATCATAATTATAACATTAACCTATACCCTAACTGTAACTCTAAACACTAGCCCTAACCCTAAAGCTAAACACAATGTAACAATAACTGTAACTCTAAACACTAACCCTGGGGCTGGTAAGATGGCTCAGTGGTCTAAAGCACTTACTTAGAACAAGCTTAGCAAAGCCCAGGGACCACGGTTCAATCTCCCAGCTCCACATGCCAGCCAGCCTGCCCCCTGGTGGGTTGAGCTGGCCACACACACACACACATAAATAAATAAAATTTAAATGAATGAATAAATAAATAAATAGACACTAACCCTAACCATAAAGCTAAACACAACATAACCCTAACTCTAACCCTAATCTAAACCCAACCCTAAACGTAACCCTAACAGCAACAGTAACAGTAACTCTAACGCTAAACCTAAAAGTCACAATAACATTAACCCTAACCCTAACTGTATCCCTAATCCTAAACCTAACTGTAGCCATAACTCTAATCCTAACCCGAGGTGAAGCCCTAACCCTAGGTGTAACCCTAACCCTAATCCTAACCCTTACCCTAACCAAAACCATAACTGTAACCCTAAACCTAACCCTCACTGTAACCGTTCCCTTAACCCCAATCCTAAACCTAACCCTAACACTAGCCCTAACCCTAACCCTATCACTATTAGTAACCCTAAACTTAACCAACCCAACCCTAACCCTACACATACACTAACCCTAACTCTAACCCTAATCCTAAACTTAAACATAACATTAATGAAAATCCTAAGAGTAAGTCTAACCCCACCGGTAAATGTAAACATAAACCTAACCGTAACCCTAAACTTAACCATAACCATAACCTTACCTCTAACCTTAACCCTACCATAACCATAACTGTAACCCTAACCCTAACACTAACCCAAAAAGTAACTCTAACCCTAGTGCTAACCACAACCCTAACTGTAAACGTAAACCTAACCCTAACTCTAACCAAAATTGTAACCCAAAAACTAATTCTAACACTAACCCTATCTTTAACCCTAACCATAACTGTAAACCTAAGCTTAACTCTAGCAGTAACCATAACCCTAAACATTACTGTAATCCTAACCCTAACCCTAACACTAACCTTAGATGTAAACCTCAGACTATCCTTAAACCTTAACCTAAACGTGACCATAAAATTTACACTAACCCTAACCCTAACCCTAAGGGTAACCCTAACAGTAACAGTTACCATAACCCCAACCCTAACTGAAACCATAACCCTATAATTAAATCCAAACCTAAATGTAACAATAGTCCTACCCCTAACCATACCCCTAACCCTAACCCTAACCCTAACCCTAACCCTAACACTAAACCTTACTGTAACCCAAACTCTAACCCACACCTTAACTGCAACTGTAACCGTAACACTAATCCTAACCCTAACCATAACCCCAAAACTAACCCTAACCATCACTATAACCGTAACCCTAATGTAACCCTAACGCTAAACCTAATCCTAATACTCCTTAGCTTAACCTTAACTTTAATCATAAAAGCAACCCTAATCATAACCTTAACCCTAAACCTTAACCTAACCCTAACACTAAATGTAACCCTAACCTTAACAATATCACTAAACCTAAGCTTAACCATAAACCTAAACCTAACCTTAACCTTAACCATAACTTAACCCTAACCCTAACTACACACCTAACACTATCCCTATACCTAAACCTAAGCCTAAACGTAATCCTCACTAATTCTAACAATAACCCTATCCGTAATCTTAAAACTAAAAATAAATTTAAGCCTAACCCTAACACTGAAGGTAATTCTAACCCCAAACCTAACACTAACTGTAAACATGACCCTAATCTATCCCTAAACCTAAAGCTAAGCCAAACCCTAACCCTAACCTTAAACCCAAGCCTAACCATACCCCTACCATAACCCTAACACTAACCAAAAAGGTAATCATATACATAACCCTAACCCTAAACCTAATCCTAACCCTAACCTTAACCCTAACCTGACACTAACACTAAATGTACCCCTGCCCTAAACATATCTCTAACCCTAAACCTAACAATAACCCTAACAGTAAACCTAAACCTAACCCTAATCCCCACCCTAACCCTAACCGTAACCACAACCCTAACCATAAAACTAATGCTAACCCTATTTCTAACCATAACACTAAACATAACACTAACACAAACCCTAACTATTACCCTAACCATAATTCTAATCTTAACAACAACCCTAAGCCTAATGCTAACCCTAACATAACCATTACACTAACCCTAAACCTAACCCAAACCTAATTGTAACCCTAACAGTAACCATAACTGCAACCCTAACCCTAAACCTAATGTAACTCTAACATTAAACCTAACCCTAACTGTAATAGTATCCCTAACCCTAACCATTACTGTAACCCTAACCCTAACACTAACCCTAACATTAACCCTAAACCTTAACATAAACCCTAACCCTAACCGTAACCTATCCATAACCCTAAACTTGACCATAACCATAACCCTAAGAGTAACCCCAACGCTAAACCCAACCATCACCATAACCGTAAACCTAACACTAAACCTAGTCCTTACTCTAAACCTACCCTAAACTTAACCCTAACCCTAACCCTAACCCTAACCCTATACCTAAACATAACCCTAAACATAACACTAACCATAACCCTAATCCTAAATGTAACCCTAACCCTAACCCTAAACTTAAAACTAATCATAACTCTAACCTTAACTCTAACCGAAACTGTGATGCAAACCCTAATCCTAAACCTAACCTTAACTGTAATGGTAACCCTAACCCTAACCCTAATCCAAACCCAAACAACTACCCTAACTTTAACCCTAACCCTAACCCTAACCTTAACTGTAAACATAACTGTAACCATAACAGTAACCCTAACCCTAAATATAACCCTGCCCCAACCATAAATGTAACTCTAACCCAACCCTAACCCTAACCCTAACCCTACAGTAACCCAAATTGTGAACATAACCTAAACCTAACCCTAACCCTAACCATATTTTTAATGGCAACTCTAACCCAACAATAACTATAACCATAACTACAACCTTAACCCTAACCCTAATCCTAACTGTAACCCTAACCCTAAACCTAACCCTAACGGTAAACCTAATCCTAATTGTAACCCTAATCATAACAGTAAAGTTAAACCTAATTCTGACCCTAATCTTAACTCTAACCACAACTCTAACATAACCCTAATCCTAACACTAACCCGAGCCACAAAACTAAATCTAACTATCTGTAAGCCTAACCCTAAACATAACTATTACCCTATTTCTAACAGTAACCCTATCATTAACCTGAACTTTATCCATAACTGTAACCCTAATCCTAACCCTAACCCTAACCAGAACCCTAATGGAAACGCTAATTAAACCATCACCCAAACCCTAAACCAAATTGTGCTGCTACACCATCCATAAATCTAACCATAACCCTAACTCTAAACCCAACTGTAACCCTAACCCTAACCCTAACAATAACCATAAACCTAACCATAACCCTAAACCCAACACTAAACCTAACCCTAACTATAATCGTAACTTTTACCCAAACCCTAAACCAAATCCAAACTCTAACTGTAACTCTAACCTGAACCCTATCCCTAAACCTTAACCCTAACCCCAGCCCTAAGCAGAAACCTAACCCTAATGGTAACTGTAACCCTAAGATTAAATGTAACCCTATACCTAACCCTAAATGGAACACTAACCATACCAGTAACCCTAGACGTAACCCTAAACCTAACCTGAATGGAAAAGGTAACCCTAGCCCTAATCTTAACCCTAACCTTATCCAGAAACCTACTCTAACCTTAACCCTAACCCTAAGCGTAACCATAACTGTAACCCTAACATTAACTGCAACACTAACCCTTACCTTAACCCTAACCCTAACCCTAAATCTAACCCTAACCCTAACCATAACCATAACCAGAACACTAACACTAAACATAACCCTAAAGGTAATCCTAACCCTTACCCTAATTGTATACTTAACCTTAACACTAATCCTAAACCTAATGCTAACCCTAACGTTACCCTAACCATAAACCTAACCCCAAACAAAACGGTAAGCCTAAACATAACCTTATCTGTAAGCCTAAACCGAAACCTAACCAAAATCCTAACATTAACCCTAATCCTACACATAACCATATGCCTAATCCCAACCCTAACCCAAAGTATAATTGTAACCCTAAACCTAAACCTAACCCTAATGATAATCATAACAGTAACCATAATCCTAAACCTAAATCTAACTCTAACCCTAACTGTAACCCCAACTTTAACACTGTCACCATAAACCTTAACGCTAAAACTAAACCTAACTGTAACCTTAAAACTAATAGTAAAGCTAACCCTAACCTTAAACCCAAACCTAATTCTAAAACTAACACTATCCCTAACTCTAACCCTAACCATAAACATAACCCTAACATTAACTCTGACCTTGACACACACTGTAATCCTACCCTAACCCTAACCTCTAATAACTGTAATCTTGACCCTAACCCTAAAAATAAACATTAACCCTAACCCTATCCCTAACCATAATTCTAGCCATAACCCTAATGCTAACTCTAATTGTAATGCTATACTTAACTTTAACCCTAACTCTATTCCCAAAATTTACCCTTACTGTAAATCTAACACTATTTCTAACAATAATGATAACCATAACCCTAACCGCAAAACTAAAAGTAATCCTAATGCTAACCGTAACTGTAACATACCCCTAACCTTGGTCCTAAATGTACCCATAACCCTAACTTTAACCATAACCTTACCTGTAAAACTAACCCTAACTCTAACAATAACCTAAAGGCTGACTCTAACCCTAACAATAAACATAACTGTAACCCTAAAACTAAATGTAGCCCTATACCTAACCCTGACAGTAACCCTAACCTGAGCCATAAACATAACTTGAGCACAAACCCTAACCCTAACCCTAACCCTAAACACTAAACTTAAACATACCCCTATACGAACCTTAACCCTAATCCTAACCATAACCATAAACACAAATGTAACCCAAACCCTAACCCTAACAATATCCTTCACCCTAACCTTAACAGTAACACTAAGTGTACCCCAACAATAAACCTAACCCTAACCCTAATTATAATACTGACCATGAAAATACATATAAGCCGAAACCTCACCATAATCCCAACTCTAACCCTAACCCAAACCATAACCATAACCATAACCATAAGCCTAACTCTAAACCTAATCCAAACCCTAAACCTAACCCTAACCAAAAATAAATATAACATGAATGGTAACCATAACCCCTTCCCTAACTGTAAACCTAACCTTAACACTAACCCTAGCTCTAAATTGAACCCTAACATAACTCTAACCCTAACCCTAATCCTAATGCAATCCCGAACTGTAAACCTAACTGTAACCATAAAGATAACCCTAACCCTTAAACTAACCATACCCCTAACCTTAACCTTAAACCTAATCATAATTGTATCTCTAACCTTAACCCGAAACCTAACCTTAACCCTAATCCTAACCCTAACCCTAACCCTAACCTTAAATCTAATCCTAACCTTAAACCTAGCCCAACCCTAACCCTAACCCTAACCCTATCTCTTACCATAGCCCTAACCTTAACCTAACCCTAACTCTAACCCTAAACATAGCCTTAACCCTAACTCTAACTCTAACCTTAACACTAACCCTAACCTTAATCAATACCCTAATCGTAACCCTTATAGTAACCCTAATCCTAACCATAACCATAATTCTAACCTAACCCTATGCCTATCTGTAACTGTAACTGTAAATCTAACCCTAATTCTAACACTAACGCTACACCTAACCTTAACACTATATATATCCATAACCATAACTGTAACTGTAACCGTAACTGTAACCTTATCACTAAACCTAATCCTAAACCTCACCCTAACCATAATTTTAGCCCTAACACTAAATCTAACCCTAAAAATAACCAGAAATGTAACACTATTTCTAACCATAACCATAACGGCAACTGTAACCCTAACCCTAACCCTAATCCTAACCCTAACCCCAACCCCAATCCTAACCCTAACTGAAACCATAACCCTAACCCTAACCCTAAACTTAACCATAAACCTAAACCTAACACTAACTGTGACACTAAACCTTTCAATAGGAACCCAAACCCTATCCTTAACTGTAATACTAAACTTAAACCTAACCCTAATGTTAACCCTAACAGCAACACTAACCTTAAATGTAATAATAACCCTTAAACTAACTCTAACTCTAACCTTAACCCTAAAATTAAACCTCACCCTAAGTGTAACCATAACCCTAACCATAACCCTAACCGTAAACCTAAATCTAAAACTAACATTAACCCTAACCATAACCCTAACCCTAAACTTAATGCTAACACTAACCCTACCATAAACCTAAACATAACCATAAAACTAACCATAACTGTAACCCTAATCATAACCGTAACACTAACACTATCCCTAAACCTAACACTAACCCTAACCTAACCCTCATCCTAAATCTAAGACTAACCCTATCAATTATCTCAACCTTAACCATAACCATTACCCTAACCTTAACCCTAACCCAAACTCAAACCCTAACCCTCACCCTAACCCTAACCCTAACACAAAACTAACCGTAAATGTAACCGTAACCCTAACTATAACCTAACCCTCACCCTAACCCTAACCCTAACCCTAAACCTAAACATAACCCTAACCCTAACCCTAACCATAAACATAACCATAACCCTAACACTAATAATAAACTTACCCCTACACCAACCCGAAACTTAACCCTGACCCGAACCCTAACATAAACTTAACTGTAAAAGTGAAAGTAACCTCAAGATTAATTGTAATCGTAACCCTAACCCTAAACATAAACCTAACCATACCCCTTAGAGTAACCCTAACCCTAAAGCTACCTGTAACCATATCTCTAGCCCTAACAGTAACGTAAACACTAAACCTGACCCTAACTCTAACGTAACCATAACCATAAAACTAAACATAGCCCTACAAATAACCCTAAAGGAAACCTACCCATAACTGTAACCCTAAACCTAACCCAAACGCAATCCATAACTATAACCCTAAACTTAACGCTAACCATAACTGTACCCATACTCTAACACTAACCCTAACCATAACCATAAATGTGACCCTAATGCTAACAGTAAACACAACCCTAACCTTAACCTTAACCACAACCCTAATCCTAACCCTAACCCTAAACATATGCCTAACTCAAACCCTATCAGTAACCATAACGGTAACACTAACCCAAACTCTAAACCTAACCTTAAGCATAATCCTATCTCTAAACCTAACCCTAACACTAAATGCAACCCTAACTAAAAACCTAACCCTAAACCTAAACTTAACCATAACCGTATCCCTAAAGCTAACGCTAAATCTAACCTGAATCAGAACTCTATTCATAAACCTAACACTAACCCTGACAGTAAGCCAAAACACAACCCTAATCGTAAACCTAACCCTACCACTAACCATAACCTTAATCCAACTCTAATCCTAACTCTAACCTAAACTCTAACCCTAACCCTAACTGTAACCCCAACCATAAAACTAATGTTTTTTTCCTACAGTTTTATTGATAAACAGATAGCAATGAGACAGTTTCAAATCAAATCGGAAGTACAGTTTCAACAAATAATACACTGCATATATTCTTCTTAGTG
>NW_004524776.1:4347255-4365466 GCF_000260255.1 Octodon degus
TAGGACTGGGTCTGGGGGTTCCCGGAAGTCGGCAGAAATTCCTACTTGGCGGGAGCGGTGGGGCAGGTAGGGCGGAGTGGTGGGGGGCGGCCCGAGGGGATGGGAGAGGGTCCGGCCCATGCTGCGCCTTGGCTGGGACTGGTCCCGCCGACGCAGCGTAGCAGGAAGCTCTCCACACACTCACCGGACCTGGGCTAGGACTGGGTCTCCATAAAACTAATGTTAACCCAAACCCTAAACATAACCCTAACTTATTCATAACCCAAACCTTAACTCTAAACCTAACCATAAATCCAATTCTAACTATAAACCTAACCCTAACTGTAACCCTAATGCTAACTATAACCCTAATCCAAACCCTAACTGTAACTGTAACCCTCATCCTAAGCCTAAACGTAACACAAGCAGTACCCCTAACAATAACCCTAACATTAAACATCAACATAACTGTAAACCTAACCCTAACCCTAAACCTAACCCTAACACTAACACTAACCCTAACCCTAACACTAACCGGAACGATAACACTAACCCTAACCCTATCCATAACCCTGACGCTAATCCAAACACTAACCTTAATGGTACTCCTAACCTAATCCTAACCCTAACCTTAACCTTACTCATAACACTAATCGTAATTGAAACCTAACCTTTACCCAATCGTAACTCTAACAGTAAATGTACTCATACTCGAATGCTAATCTTAACCCTAACCCTAAACATAAAAGTAATCATAACTGTAAACCAAAACCTAAACCTAACCCTAAACCTAACATTAACCTTAACTGTAACTGCAACTCTAACACTAACCCTAACTTTACCTAAACCCTAACTGTAACCATAAACCTAACACTAACCCTAACTGTAATCTTAACCATAATCCTAACACTAACCCTAACCCTAAATGTAACATTAACCATAACCCTATCCCAAACCCGAACTGTAACCCTAACCATAACTCTAACCCTAAACATAAACACAACCCAAAACTAACTGTGACCATTACCGTAACCATAACCCAAAACCTAACCCTAACAGTAAGCTTAACCCGACTCCCAATCCTAACCCTATCTCTAATCCTACTGTAACCCTAACCATAAACAAACCCTAACCCTAAATCTAAATCTAATATTAACTCTAAACATAACTGTAACTCTAACACTAACCCTAAATGTAAACCTAACCATAACCTAACACTAACCATAACCTAAAACCTAAAACTAACCGTAACCATAACTCTAAACCTATCCCTAACTGTAACCCTAAAACTAACCCTAAACTCTTACATAACCCTCATCATAACCGTAACCCTAACCCTAAATGTAAGCCTAACCCTAACTCTAACCTTAACCATTACACTAACCCTAACACTAACTCTAATCATAACCCTACTCTTAACACTAACCCTAACCCTGAATATAACACTAAACCTAGCACTAAACTTAAACATACACATAACTCTAACCTTAAACCTAACCCTAACTGTAACCATAAGCCTAACCATAACCCTAAGCCTAACCCTAACTCTAATTGTAACCATAAACATAAACCTAACCCTAACCCTAATCTTAACCCTAACCTAAACCTAACTTAATTCTACCCGTAACTCTAACCTTAACTCTAACCATGGCTCTAACTGTAATTCTAAACCTAACTTTAATCCTTTCCCTAACCCTAACAGTTACCCTAAACCTAATCATAACTGTAAATACAAACATAACCAAAATTATAACAGTAACTCTAACCCTAACCCTAACTGTAACACTAACAATAACCATAACTGTAAACCTAACTATAACCCTAACACTAACTATAACCATAACTGTAACAATAACTGAAACAGTAACCCTAATATGTACCCTAACCCTAACTCTAACCCTAACATTGATCCTAAACCTAATCATATCCATAAGGCTAACCGTATCCATCAGGGTAACTGCAACTCTACCCTAAACCTAACTGCAATGTTAACTCTAAATCTGATTGTAAACCTAATCATAACCCTAACAGTAATTGTAACAATAACTGTAACTGTAACTGTAACTGATACTGAAATCCTAACCCTATCCTAAACCTAATCATAACTGTAAACCTAATGCAAACCTGAACCCTAAACATTACAGTAACTCTAACCATACCATAACCACAATCATAAATGTAACCATAAATGTTACGATAACTCTAACCCTAATGATAACCTTAACCATAACACTCACCCTAACCATAACCTTAACACTAAACCTAACCAGAACCCTAAACACAACCCTAATGAAAACTGTAACCCTAACCCTATCACGAACTGTAACCTTAACCTTAGCATGAAACATAACCCTAAATCTTAACCTAACTGTAAATCTAACCCTAACCCTGAATGGAAACCTAAACCTAAACCTAAATCTAACCCTAAAAGTAATGCTAAACATAACCTGAAACGAAAACCTAAACCTAATCCTAACTCGAACCCTGTCAACCTAAACCTAACCCTAACCCTAACTGTAACCTAACTCTAGCCCTAACAGCAACCCTAACACTAGCTGTAACTCTAACCCTAAATCTAACCCTAACCTTAACCCTAACCTGAAACATACCTGTAACCCTAAACCTAACACTAAATGTAATACCAAACCTAAGACTAAACATAACCCTAACCCTAATCCTAACTGTAACCATAAGTCTAACCCTAACTGTAAACCTAACCCTAACCCTATTTGTAAACTTAACTCTAACCCTAATTGTACCCTAACCTGACACCTATACATAACCCTAACTCTAACTCTAAAAGTAATACTAATAACCAGCCTAACGATAACCTAAATGTAACACTAACCCTAATGCTAACATAACCAAAAACATACACTAACTCTAAACCTAAGTGTAAGCCTAAGCCTATTCATAACCTTAATGCTAACTCTAACCTTAAACATAACCCTAAGCCTAACACAAAGCTTAACCCTAAGCCTAACTTTAACCCTAACCCTAACCCAACCATAACCCTAGCACTAACCCGAAGTCTAATCTTAGCTGTAACCCTAAAAATAACCCTAACACTAATGCTAACCCTAAGCTTAACACTAACTCTAACCCTAAACCGAACCCTAACTGTAAGCCTAACTGCAACCCTAACCCTAACCATAACAGTAAAACTAACCCTAACCATAACCTTAACCCTAACCTTAATTGTAAGTCTAACCCAAACCTGAAAACTGAACAATACACCAAACCATAAGCCTAACTGCAAACCTAACACTAACCCTAAATGTAACCCTAACCCTAACCATAAAATAACCCTAACTATAACCCTAATGCTAAATCTAAAGGTAAACCTAAAACTAACCCTAACTCGAACTCTAATCCTAAACCTAACCATAATCTCAAAACTAACCCTATTCATAACACTCAACTTAACCCTAAACCAAAACGTATCACTAAGCCTAAGTGTAACCCTAACCATAACCCCAAACCCAACCCTAACAGTAACCCTAAAACTAACCCTAAACATAACCGTAAACCTAACCATAACCATAAACTTAACCCTAAACCTAACCCTAACTGTAACCATAAATATAACACTAACAGCGACCCTAATCCTAACTTAACCCTACCCTTAGTCCTAACCCTACCTGAAATGTAAACCAAATCCTATTCCTAAATGTAACTGTAAACCTAACCCTAACTGTAATCCTAACCCTAATCCGCACTGTAAACCTAAACATAACTCTGTATCCCTAACTCCAATAATAGCTCTAACCCTAACCCAAAAGTAACACTAAACATAACCCTAAACCTAACCGTAAAAACCCTAAACCTAACCCTAACCATAACTTTAACACTAACTACAACTGTAACTTTTACTATAACCACAACTGAAACCCTATCTCTAACATTAACCATAATCGTAAGAGTAAACCAAAACACAACCCTAACAGTAACCCTAGACTTAACTGTAACCCTAACCTTAACTGTAACCCTAACCCGAAACTTATCTGTAAACCTAACCCTAAATCTAAATGTAACACTAATCCTAAGCCTGACCATAACTCTAAAGATAGCATTAACTTTAGTCCTAACTATGAACATAAACCCAACTATAATCCTAACCCTAACTGTAACCATAACCCTTACTGTAACTCTAACCTTAACCCTAAAACTAACCATAACCCTAAGCCTAAGTGTAACCCTAACACTAACCCTAACCCTAACCCTAACAGTAACTTTAGCACTAACCCTAAGTATTCTTAATTAAAATGCTAAATGTAACACTAACTCTAACTGTAACCTTAACCCTAACCATAACCATAACAATAGCACTAACGCTAAGTCTAATCTTAACTGTAACCCTAAACATAAACCTAGCCATAACAATAACCCTATTCTTAATCCTAACCCTAACACTAACTGTAAACCTAATCCTAACCCTAACCCTAACCATAAGCCTAACCCTAAGCATAAAACTAACCCTAACTCTAACTGTAACCCTAAACTTAACCATGACCCTAACTGTAACCCTAATCTTAACCTTAACCATAACTCTAAACCTAAACCTAATAGTAACCCCAAATTTAACCCTAAATGTAACAGTAAATCAAACCATAATCCTAACGGCAAACCTAACACTAACTCTAAATGGAACCCTAACATTAACACTAACCCTAACCCTAACCCTAATCCTAACTGTATTCTAAACCTAACCACAATTCTAACACTTATCCTAATGATAACTGTATTCCTATCCCTAACCCTAATTGTAAAACTGACACTAACCCTGAACCTAAATGAAGTGCTAACCCTAAAAGTAGCCCTAACTATAACTCTTAACCTAAACCTAACCATAACCCTATGCCTAATGTAACCATAAACCTAACCCCAACTGTAACCCTAAGCTTAACACGAACTGTGACCTTAAACCTAACTCTAACCTTAAACCTAACCCTAACCCTAAATCTAACCTTAAACAAAACCCTAATCATATCCCTAACCATAACTTTAAGCCGAACCCTAACCTTAACATTAACTGCAACCCTAACCCTAACCTTAACCCTAACCCTAACCATAACCATAAACCTAATGCTTACCCTAAATGTAACCTGAACCACAACCCTATCCATAAACCTAACCCTAATCCTAATGGTAACCCAAAACCTAACATTAATTGTAAACTTAACCCTATGCCTAACTATAACCTTAATCTAAAACCTAACTGTAACCCAAACACTACCCCAACCTACACCCTAACACTAACCCTAACCCTAAACCTAACCCTAATGCTAACCTTAACCCTAACCCTAAGCTTAACCATAACCCTAAATATAACCTTAACTTTAACCAAAATACTAATCCTAACCCTAAACCTAACAGTAAATCTAACTTCAACTCTGAATCTAACCCTAAACTTAACTATAACCGTAACCCTAACACTAACTCGCACAAAAACACTAAACCTAAGCCTTAACATAACCATAACCCTATCCCTAAGCCTAACTCTAACCGAAACCATAACCGTAAACATAACCCTAAACATAACCGTAAACTTAAAACTAAACCTGACCCTAACCCTAACCCTAACCCTAACACTAACTGTAACTTTAACCCTAACCCTAAATGGAGTGATGTCCCTAGTCCTAATTGTAACCCTAAACATAAACCTGAGCATAACCCTAATCCTAACCCTAACTCTAATCATAACACTAACTCCAAGCCTAACCATAAACCTAAACCCAACAATAGCTCCAAACCAAACCCTAACCCTAACCGTAACCCTAAAACTAACCCTAACAGTAACCCTAACCTTAATCCTAAACGTAATCTTAAGCCTAATTCTAACTGCAACCATAAACCTAACACTAACTGCAACCCTAATCCTAACCAAATCCTAACCCTAGTCCTGACCTTACCCTAATCATAAAACAAACCTTAATCCTAAACGTTACCCTAACATAACATTAACCAAAATCATAAACCTAACCCTAACTGTAACACTAACCTTAAACCTAACCGGAAACCTAAACCTAAACCTAACCATAACACTAACTGGAAACATAACCCTAACTGTAAACCTAACACTAAACCGAACCATAACTCTAAACCTAACCCTAACTCAGCCCATAAACCTAACCCTAACTGTAACTGTAGCCATAATCCTAACCATAACCTTAACCCTAACCCTAACCCTAACCATAAACCTAACTGTAAGCCGCCAACACTACCATAACCCTAACCCTAACCATAACCGCAACGCTATGCTTAATCCCAAACCTAACCATAAACTAAAACCTAACCTAACCTTAACCCTAACCCTAACTCTAATCCTAAAACTAACCGTAAAATTAGCCACAACCCTAACTCCAACTACAACCCTAACCCTAACACTAACCATAACCTTAATCTTAACCCAAACTGTAATCCTAAATCTAACCCCAACTGTAACCCTAACTCTAACTGTGAATGGAAAACTAACCTTAACCCTAAGCCTAACCATAACCCTAAACCTAAACCTAACCACAAACCTAACCATCTCCCTAAACCTAAACCTAACCTTAAGTATAACCCTAACTCTAACACTAACAGTAACCCTACCCTTAACCATAACTCTAACCCTAACTGTAACCTAAACCAAACACTATTCACAACCTTAAACATAAATCTAAACATAACTACTAACCCTAAGCCTAACCCTTACCCTAAACGTAACCCTAAGCCTAACTGTAACCTTAATCCTAACTCTAATCATAACCCCAACCCTAACTGTAAATCTAACAGTAAACCAAACCCTAAACCTAACTGCAAACCTAACACTAATTGTAAATGTAACACTAACCTAACCCTAACAGTAACCTAACACTAACACTAACCATAACCCTAAACCTAAAAGTAACTCTAAGCATTACCGTAAACCTAACCCTAATTGTAACCCTAATCCTAACACTAAACCTCACCATAACTCTAACCCTAAACCTTAATATAACCCTAACCTCAACTGTGGCCCTAACTCTAACCCAAAAGTAACCTTAAACCTAACCATAACCCTAACACTATCTGTAACTACTATAACACTAACCTTAACTACAACCCTAAGCCTAACCCTAATTATAACCCCAACCCAACCCTAAACATAATAGTAAACCAAACCCTATTACTAACCACAACCCTAACATAACCCTACATGTAACACTAAACCTAACCCTTACCATACCATAACCCTAACCCTTACTGTAACTGTAAGCCTAACTCTAAACCTAATCCTAACTATAACAATAAACCTAACATTAATCTTGACCATAACCCTAACACTAAGCCTAACTGTAACCCTACCTCTGATGCTATCCATAATCCTAACCCTAACCCTAAGCATAACATTCACATTTACCCTTAAACTAAAAGTAGCCCTACACCTAAAATTAACCCTAAACATAAACTATTCCTAACCTTAACCCTAATGGTAACCCTAACCCTAACCCTAACCATAAACCTAACCCTAACTGTAAGCCTAAACCTAACCATAACCGTAACTAACCTAACACTAAACATAAACCTAACCCTAAACTTAACCGTAACTGTCATGCCAAAACTAAACCTAATCCTAACCGTACACCGAATCCTAATCCTAAATGTAACTTAACAAAAACACTAAGTGTAATGTAACACTAACTCCAACCCTAACCATAAACCTAACTGTAACCCTAACCGTAACCATTACCCTAAAGCTAAGCCTAACCCAAACCATAAACATAACCCTAACTCTAACCCTAACACAAACCCTAGCTCCAATCCTAACTCTAAAACTTCCCTAACTAAAACCTAACCCTAAGCCTAACCACAAACCTAACCTTAACCCTAACCCTTACTGTAACACTATCCCTAACCCTTAATGTAACCCTAACCCTATCTGTAACCCTAGCCCTAACCCAAAAGTAACCCTAACTATAACACTAAAACTAACCATAAACCTCGCCCTAAGCCAAACCCTAACCGTAACCCTAAGCCTAACTCTAACCATAACTTTAAATCTAAACATAACTGAAACTCTATCACTAACCCTAACCATAACCCTAAGACTAAACCTGAACACAACACTAATGCTGACCCTAAGCATAACCCAAAACCTAACCATAACTCTAACATGAACTCTAACACTAACCGTTACCCTAACCATAACCCTAACAGTAACCTTAACCCTAACCTTAATCATAACTGTAACACCATCCCTAACCCTAACTGTAACGCTAAACCTCACATTAACCACAACCCTAAACCTAATGCAAACCCTAAGAGTACTCCTAACTGTACCCTAACCATAACTGAATCCTAATCCTAAACATAACCCTAACCCTAAACCTAACTATAATCCTAACCATAACCCTAACCCTAATCATAACCCTAACCCAAAACATAAATGAAACATTAATACTAACCCTAAACCTAACCATAAAACTAACCCTAACCAGAACTGTAACCCTAACAATATACCGAACCCTAATTGTAAACCTAACCTTAAAATTCACCATAACCCTAAACCTACACCTAACTCTGAATGTAACCTTAACCATAATCCTAGCCATAATCCTAACCCTAACACTAACCTAACCCTAATTGTAAATTTAACACTAACCCAACTGTAATCCTAACACTGATCCTGAGTAAAGCTAATTCTAACCCTAACCCTAACAGTAATCCTAATCCTAACCCTAACTTTAAAACAAACCCTAATCCTAACTGTAACCCTAACTTTAACACTTATGTAACCCTAACCCTAACGATAAACATAACCTTAAACCTAACCCTAACTGTAAACCAAACCCTAATCCTTACCATAACCCTAAACTAACTCTAAGTGTAATCATAACATTAATCCTAACTGTAACCCTAGCAGTAACCATAACCTTAACCCTAATCCTAACCACTATACTAACCCTCATCCTAACTGTAACTCTAAGCCTAACCCTAACCCAATCCTAATCAGCGCCACAACCCTGACTCTAACACTAATGGCATTAAATGTAACACTATCCCTAACCCTAACCATAACACACACCTTAACCCTGACTGTAAACATAACCCTAAACCTAACAGTATCCCTACACCTAAACCTAATACTTACCGTAACCTAACCCTCACCCTAATAATAAGCCTAACCCTAACTTAACTGTAACCCTAAACATAACCCTAACTGTAACCCAACCCTAACCCTACCTGTAACCCTAACACTAAACCTAAATGTAACGTTAAACCTAACTTTAACCATAACCATAAACCTACACCTAATCCTAACTGTAATTCTAACACTAACCCTAACTGTAAACGTAACTCTAACCCTAAATGTAACCCTAATCCTAACTGTAACTGTATCCCTAAGCATAAAACTAATGGTAACCTTAACCATAACCTTAACTCTAACCCTAACCTACCACTTGTCCTTACCCTAAACCTAAACGTTAAACTAAACCTAACTGTGACCCTAACCCTCTTTACCCTAGCCCTAACAGTAATGCTAAACCTAACCCTAACTGTAACCCTAACCATAACTATAACCATAACCATAACCATAACCATAAATGTAACCCTAACGGTAAACCTAACCCTAACCATAGCCATAACACTAACCCTAACCTTAACCCTAACCCTAAACTTAACTCTAACTCTAACCCTAATCAAAACTCTATCCCTTACCGTAACGGAAAACCTAACCCTTACACTAATTGTAAACCTAACCACAGTAATCCTAATCTATCCAAAACTGTAATGCTAACCCTAATGCTGAATCTCACCTTAAACCAAACCCTAAACCTAACCATAACAGCAACCATAACCCAAACTTATCTGCAACCCTAACCCTAACCCTAAATGCAACACAAACCCTAAGCCTAATGCTAACACAGCCCATAACTAACTTTAACGCTAATCATAACAGTAAACCTAAAAGTAACCTCAACTCAAACCTTAAACCTAACCATCAACCAAACCCTAAACATTATGGCAACCCTAACACTAACCCTAAGTGTAACCATAACCCTAAAGCTAACTGTAACACTAACACTAATCTTAACTGTAATCCTAACCCTAACCATAAATTTAACCCTCAACCTAAGTGTAACCCTAACCCTAACCCTAAAGTAACACTAAGGGTAACACTAACACTAAACTTAACCTTAACACACACGTTAACACTAACTGCAAATATAACCCTAACCCTAACCATATACCTAAATCTAACCCTACACTTAACCCTAAATGTAAGCCTAACTCTAAAGCTAACTGTAACCCCAACACTAACTTAACTGTAGGCATAAATTCAACCCTAAACATAAATCTAACCCTAACCCTAACTGTAACCAAAAACCTAAAGCTAACCCTAAAAGTAACCCTAAGCTTAAACCTAAACATGAACATATCCGTAACCTTAACAGCAGTCCTATACCTAACCCCAAGCAAAAACCTAACCCTAACCCTAAACTTGATCCTAAATGTAACCCTAACCATGACCCTAACCCTAACCCTAACCCTAACCCTACCCATAACCCTAACACTAACCTAAACATAACCCTAAACATAGCCCTAACCCTAAACCTAAACTTAACTGTAAACCTTAAACTAACCCTAACCATAAACCTAAACATAACCCTAACACTAACCATAACCTTAACTCTAATGGGAAACCTAAACCTAGCCCTAACCCTAACCATAACCTAATCCTAACACTAAACATAACCTTAACCCTAATCCTCAGAGTGAATCTAACACTAAACCTAACCCTAATCATAAAACTAAGCCTAAACCTAACCCTAAACCTAACCCTAAACATAAACCTAAACATAACCATAATCTTCACCGTAACAGTAACCCTAACCCTAACACTTTCAGAATCATAACCCTAACCCTATACCTAACCATAACACTAAAAATATCTGTAAATCTAATGCTAACCATAACCATAACCATAAAACTAACCCTAAACCTAACCATAACTCTAACACTAACCCTAAATTTAACTGTAACCCTAACCGTAAACATAACCCTAACCCTAACCACAACCTTAAATCCTAACCTAAAACTAACCATAATGAAAAACCTAACCCTAAACCTAACTGTAATCCCAATCGTAACCCTATAGCTAACCCTAACCCTAACTCTAACCCTAACCTTAATCATAACCCTAACGCTAAACCTAACCCTAAGCCCAACTCTAACCATAACTGTAACTCTAACTGTAACCCTAACCCTAACCCTAAACATAACCCTAAAAATAATCCTAACCATAACCCTAACCCTAAGAGTAAAGATACCCCTAACCATAACCATAGCCCTAACCTTAAACCTAAACATAACCATAAACCTAACCATAAGTGTAATCCTAATACTAAAACTAAGACTAACCCTAAACCTAACCATAACCCTAATCCTAACAATAACCATAACCATAACACTAACTGTAAATGTAACTGTAACCCTAACCCTACCTGTAACTCTTAGCCTAACCCTAACCTTAACCGTAATGTCAATGCTAACACTAAACCTAATTGTAAGTCAAACTCTAATCCTAACCCTAACCCTAATGCTAACCGTAACTGCAACTCTAATCTTAAACCTAAACCTAACCATAAACCTCACTCTAATCCTAATCATTAACATAACCATAACCATAACCATAACCATAACCATAACCCTAACCCTTACCATAACTCTAAATTTAACCCTAACTGTATACCTAAACCTAATCTAACCATAACACTAATGTTCACCCTAACCATAACCCTAAACCTAACCATAAACCTAAGTCTTAACCTAAACATAATCTAACCTTATTCCTAATACTAAATGTAAACCTAATCCTAAACGTAAACCTAAGAATAACCCTTAACCTAACCCTAACCGTAAGCCTAACATTAACCCTAACCATCCTTAATTGTAAACCTAACCCTAAACCAAACCACAACCATAACCCTAATCATAACCATAACCTTAACCCTAAACCTAACTGTAACCATAAACCTAAACCTAATCTTAATCGTAGACCTAACACTTACTGTAACTGTAACCAAAGCCTTAACTTTAACTGTAACCCTAACCCTAAACATAACAGTAACCATAACTCTAACCATAATCATACACCTAAATGCAAATCTAAGTGTAACCCTAACCCTAACCTTAACTTTAACCCAAAGCCTAACTGTAACCCTAACACTAACCCTAACCCTAAACATTACCCTAAACCTAAATGTAACTCTAACGCTAACTGTAACCCTAACCCTAACTGTAGGCCCAACTGTAAACCTAACTATACCCCTAACACAAACAATAACCTTAATCCTAACCCTAAATGTAAGATTACCCGTATATTTAACCCTAACACTAAAAGTAACCCCAAGCCTAAACATAACTCTCAACCTAAACCTAACCTTAACAGCAACCCTAACTCTAATCCTAACCATAACTCTAAACCTAATCCTAACTGGAAACCTAACTATAACCCTAATTATAACTCTAAACCTAACCCTAAATCTAATGCTAACCTAACCCTAACCATAAACATAAACTTAACCCTAAACGTTAATCTAATCCTAATCCTAAATATAACCCTAAACCTAACCCTAACTGTAACTGTAACCCTAATTCTAACCATAACCCTAAAACTAAACCTAACCCTAACCCTAACTTTATTTGTAATCCTAATACTAAACCTAATTGTAACCCTAAACAAAACCCTAATTCTAACCATCAACTTAAACCTAACCATAAAAAAAATCTAACCATAAACTTAACTCTAACACTAACTGTAACCATAAACATAACTCTAACCCTAAACATAACACTAAACCTAGTCCTAACCCTAACCCTAGCACTAAACCTAACCCTAAGACTAACCCTAACCTTAACCAAAATCCAAACCCTAACCGTAACTGTAAACGTAAAGGCAACCCTAACCCTAACCCTAACCCTAACCCTAAACATAAGCACAACCCTAACCATAACTCTACCTCTAACCCTAACATTAACCATAAATCTAAACCAAACCATACCTGTAAACCTAAAACTAATGATAATCATGATACTAAACATAACACTAAACATTACCAAAACCCTAACCTGAACCCTAACCATAATCCTAACCCTAACCCTAACTCTAACTGGAACCCTAACCCTAACTTTAAAGCTGGCCTTAAACATTAAACGAACCCTAACCCTAAATGTAAACCTAACCTAATCATAAACATAAACATAAACTTAACCATAACCATAAGTCTAACTCTAACCCTAAACCTATCCATAACACTAAGCTAACCCAAACCATAATGCTAACCCGAACCGGAACTGCAATCCTAAACCTAACACTAATCATATCTTTTTTTTAATCATATCTTTAACCCTAATCATAAACATAAATCTAACCCAAAACGTAATGCTAGCCATGATGCTAACCATAAGTTTAACCCTAATCGTACATCTAAACCTAACCCTAACTCTACCTTACTCTAAGTCAAATAGTAAACTTAACCCTAACCATAATGCTAACCCTAACCCTAACCCTAAACTCAATGGTAACTGTAACCCTAACACTAACCGTAATCTTAACTGTAACACTAACCCTAACTCTAACTATAATCCTGAGCCTAACCCTAAGCCTAAACATAACCCTAACCCAAGCCCTATGCATAAGCCTATCTCTAACCCTAACCCTAACCCTAATCCTAACTCTAAACATAAATCTAACACTAATTTTAAGTTTAACCCTAACTCTAAACATAACCCTAACCCTAATCCTAACTGTAACCCTAACCCTTATCCCAAAAATAACACTGACCCTAAACCTAACTGTAATGCTAACACTAACAATAACTTTAAACATAACCTGAAGCCTAATCCTAACAGTAGCAATTACCCTAACGCTAAACCTAACCATAAACCAAAACCTAATCCTTACTGCAACCCTAAAACTAACTCTAACTGTAACCCTATCCCTAAGCAGAAACCTAACTGGAACCCACACTGTAACCATAACCCTAAACGTAAAGCTAACCATAACCATAACCATAATCCTAACTTTAAACTTACCCTAAATGTAACCCTAAACCTAACACAAACTGTAATCCTAAACCTCACACTAAATGTAACTCTAACCCTATCACTAACATTAACCCTAACCCTAACCCTAACCCTAAATGCAACAAACCCTAAGAATAAACCTAAACATAACCCCAACCCTAACCCTAACCAGAACCTTAACCCTAACCCTATACCTAACCCTAACTGAAAATCTAAGCCTAACTCTAACCATAACCAAAACAATAACCCTAAATGTAACTGTAACCATAACCCAAAATCTAACCCTAACCCCAACCATAATCATAACCTTAAGCTTAAACCTTAACCTTAAAGTATAACTCTAACTGTAACCGTAACCCTAATGCTAATCCTAACCATACCCTAACCATAAACCTAACTCTAACCACAACCCTAACCCTAACCCTAACTGTAACCTTACCTTAATGCTAACTGTAAGTCTAAGCATAACCCTCACACTAAATGTAACTGTAACCCTAACCCTAACCCTAACCTTAACACTACCCTAAATGTAACCCTAACCCTAACCCTAAATGTAACCATACACCCAAGCCTAAATGTAACCCTAATCCTCACCATCACTGTAACTCTAATCCTAATCATAAACCCTAACACTAACTCTTACCCTAAAGATAACCCAAACTCTAACCCTAACCATAACCCTAAACCTAACTGTAACTCTAAACATAACTTTCACCATAAACACAACTTTTCACTAAACCCAATGGAAAACCCTTCCCTAACCTTAACCATAGCTGCAAGATTAAACCTAGCCCTAAACTTAACCCATACCATAACCCTAACTGTAACCCTAACCTAACCCTAACCATGATCCTAACCCAAACTCTAACCTAAAATCTAATCCTAAACTTAACCCTCGCCATAAACCTAACCCTATATTTAACCCTAAACATAAAGCTAACCGTAAGCCTAACTCTAAGCATAACACTGACTGTAACCCTAACCCTAACCGTAACTCTGACTGTAATCCTAAACCTAACCTACACCATAATGCTAACCCTAATCCTAACCTTAACCCTAACTGTAAACCTTCCCAAGTCCTAACTTTAACTGTGAAACTACCTAGCCCTAACATAACCCAAACCATAACACTAACTGTGACCCTAATCCTAATCATAACCATAACCCTAAACACAGCTCTAACTGTAAATCTAATCCTAAACCTAACTGTAACCTTAAACTTAAACCTAACTATAATCATAACACTAACTGTAACCCTAACCCTAAACATAAATCTAACCCTAACCCTAACCATAATCATAAATTTAACCCGAACTCTAAAAGTAACCCTAAACCTAATTCTAAGTATAACCCTAACCCTAAAACTAACCATAACCATAATCCTAACCTTAATGGCAGGCATATGCCAAACCCTAACACTAAATATAACCCAAACCCTAAAGCAAACCCTAATCCTAACTCTAACCACAACCCTAAACCTAACTGTAAGCTTAACCCTAGCACCAACCCAAACCATAACGCTAAACCTAACCCTAACCATAAACCTAACATTACCTGTATCCAGAAACCTAACAGTAATGTTAACCCTAACACCAAACTTACACTAACTATTACCCTAACCCTATATCTAAATCTAACTGTATCCCTAAAACTATCTCTAACTCTAACCACGACCCTAACCTTCAACTTAACCCTAACTCTAACTGAACCATAACCCTAAACATAACCCTAACTGTAAACCTAACCCTAAACTTACCATAAACCTAACCCTAACCCTGAACTTACTCTAACCATAACGTTAACCGTAGCCCTAACATTAACCCTAAACGTAACCTAATCCTAGCTGTATATTTAAGCCTAAACCTAACCGAACCCTAACCTTAAATGTAACCATCAGACTAAGCCTAAAAGTAACCTTCACAATAACCCAACCTTAACCACAACCATAACTGTTAATCTAAACTTAACACTAATTCTAAATCTAACTCTAACCATAACCCTAAACCTAACCCTAATTGTACACCTAATCCTAACACTAATCATAAACCTAACACTAACCCTAACTCTAACCCTAAACCCAAGCCTACCTGTAAACCCAGTCTTAACCCTAAATGTAACTTTAAACCTAACACTAAACGTGACCCTAAACCTAACCCAAACTGTAACTGTTACCCTAACTCTAACTGTAACCCAAACCCAAAACCTAATCCTGACCCTAACCCTCTCTGTAACCCTAATATTATATATAACCCTAACTGTAACTTTAACTCAAAACCTAACATTAACCTAACATTAGCCCTAACCATAAATCTAGCACTAACCCTAACTGTAAGCCTAAACCTAAGCCTAACACTAAAGGTAACCCTAACCTTAAACTTACCCATAACACTAACCCTATACATAAGGGTAACCCTAAGCCTAACCCTAATGGTAACTTTAAAACTAATCCTAAACCTTAATACAACCCTAACCCTAACTGTAACCCTAATGCTAACCATAACCCTAACTCTAAACCTAACACTAAACATAAGCCCAACACTAACCCTAACTATACCCCAACCCTAACCCTAACAGTAAATCGAAACATAAACATATCCATAACCCAAATCCTTATCCTGACTCTAAACATAACCCTAACTTTAAGTGGAAACCTAACCTAAACACTAAATGTAACACTAACCCTAACCATAACCACAACCCTAATCCTAAACCTAACTGCTACTGTAACCATAACTCTAATTGTAACCTTAATCCTAACCCTAAACCTGATCCTATCCATAACCCTAATATTAAACCAAATTGTAACCCTAACTAAACCCTAACTCTAACCCTAAACCTAGCCATAAACGTTAACCTAACCCTAACCCTAATGGTAACCCTAAGACTAACCCTAACTGTAACTGTAACTCTAACCCTAACTGTAACCCTAACCCTAACTGTAACCCTAACCCTAACTATAACTGTAACACTAATCCTAACCCTAAACATAAATCTATCCCTAAACCTAAACATAACCTTGACTGTAGCCCTAATCCTAACTGTAACACAACCTAATCCTAAAAATAACCCTAACCCTAACACTAACTGTAACTGTAACCCTAACAACCCTAATGGTAAACATATCTCTAACCATAACACTAAACGTAACTTTAAATCAAATGTAAGAAATAACCAAACCATAATGCTAATTCTAATCTTAACACTAAACATAAACTAAACCATAACCATAACCATAGCCATAACACTAACCCTAACAATAACAGTAACTCTAACCCTAACCTTACCTGTATCCACAAACATAACAGTAAAGCTAAAGCTAAACTCAACGCTAATCCTATCCTTAATCCTAACCCTAATCCTAAATCGAACCTTTACTGTATCCCTACCCCTACCCCTAATTCTAACCACAACACTAACCTTAAACTTAATCCTAACCTAAAACCTCACCATAACCCTAAACTTAACCTTAATTGTAACCCTAAGCCTAAACCTAACATAAACTTAAACCTACCCCTAAGGTTAACCCTAAGCCTAACATTAACAGTAACTGTAACCCTAACCCTAACCCTAACCATAACCCTAACCGTAAGCCCAAATCAAACCCTAACTATATCCTTAACACTAACAGTAACACTAAAACTAAATCTAAGCCTAACTGTATATTATATTTAACCCTAAATCTAACCCTAAACCTAACCCTAACCATAAACCTAACACTATCCTGAACTGCAACCCTAAACCTAACACTAACCCTAATTGTAAGCCTAACCCTAACTCTAAATTTTTTTTCAAAATTTTATTAATAAATAGATAGCAATGAGACAGTTTCAAATCAAATCGGAAGTACAGTTTCAACAAATAATACACTGCATATATTCTTCTCAGTGGTTAATTGCTGTACATGATGCAGACTTGAGACCCTATTTACAAACACCATTAGAACAAATCATTCTATTCATTAAGAGACTGCAACTATATACCTATCCTAAACACTTTGAATACACAGATACAAAATGGACATTCATCGGTACACCCCATTTGTTCTAAGTTCCGTTATTGAATATTATAGGTGTGTAAACTCGGCAAAATATTCTAAAAGAGTCCAGTAGCCCATAATAGCATTGGGTCTTCTGTTTAACTGGCAATGTCAGAAATTATTGACCTGAGTCCCCCACAG
>NW_004524776.1:4369235-4370527 GCF_000260255.1 Octodon degus
AGCTGTGTTTGGGTTAAACACTCTGTATATGTCCACCAAGTCCATTTGTTTCAAACCTAACTCTATATTTAACCTTAAGCCTAACACTAACTGTAACCCTAACCCTAACTCTAACTCTAACTGTATCCCTCACCCTAAACCTAATGGTAAACCTAACCCTAACCCTAAGCGTAAATGTAATCCAAACCCTAAACCTAGCCATAACCCCAGTGCTAAACCTAAAGCTAACAATAAATCAAGCCCTAATCCTAACCACAACCCCAGCACTAATAGTAACTGTAACCCTAACACTAACAGGATACGTAAAGGCAACATTCACCCTAACCCTAACCCTGAACGTAAATCTAACCCTAACCGTAAACCTAACACTAACACTAAACCTACCCTAACTGTAACACTAACCCTAACCCTAACCCCAACCCTAACCCTAACTATACCTCTAAACCTAACTATAAATGTAAATCTAAACATAAACCTATGCGTAAAAGTAATGCTATCTGTAATCCTAACCATAACCCTAAACATAACCACAACTCTAACCTTAACCATAACTGTTACCCTAACCCTAACCCTAATGCTAACCAAATGCAAACCCTAACCTTAAACCTAGCATTAAACCTAACCCTAAACCTGACCCTAACAAAAACCCTAAACCTAACCATAACTGTAACTATAACCATAAACCTTACCATAACCGTAAGTCTAACCTTAACCTTACTCCTATCCTTAACACTAACCTGAACCCAAACCATAACCCTAACCCCTACCTGAACTGCAAATCTAAACCTCATGCTAGTTGTAACCCAACCCTAACCCTGAACCTAAACCAAACTCTAAACCTGACTGTAACCGTAATGTAAACCATAACCCTAACTCTAACAGTAAGCCTAAACCTAACCTTAACCCTAATTGTAACCTTAACTCTAAACCTAAGAGAAAACATAATCCTAACCTTAACTCTAACCCTAACTCTAACCATAATTATATTGTTAACCCTAACCATAACTGTAACCCTAATCCTAACTGTAACCCCAACGCTAACTCTAACTGTAACCCTAAGCCTAACCCTGACTTTAACCCTAACCCTAAATTAACCATAACCCCAAACCTAACACTAAATGTAACCCTAACCCTAAGCCTAATCCTAATCCTAACCCTAACTCTAACACTCACCCTAAACCTAACTCTAATCTTAAGTCTAACTCTAACCCTAACTGTAGTCTTAAGCCTAACTTTAACCCTAACCAAAACCCTACTCATAACTTTAAACCTAACACTAATCTTAAGTCTAA
>NW_004524776.1:4370910-4392200 GCF_000260255.1 Octodon degus
CCTAAACCTAAACCATACTGTAACCCTAACCTTAACCATGACCTTAACCATAACTGTTATACTAACGCTAAACCTAACTGCAACCCTAACCAAAATGCTACCTGTAATAGTAAACTCAACCTTAATTTTAACCCTAACCTGAAACCTAACCCTAAACTAAACCCTACCCCTAAAAGTAACCCTAATACTAACCCTAAACCTAAGTGTAACCTAACCTTAACCCTAACTGTCACCCTAATGAAAACCCTAGCCATAAACATAAGCCTAAACTTAAACCTAACCATAATCCTAACCCTAACACTAACTGTAATCCTAAAACTAACCGTAACACTCACACTAACCCTAAATCTAAAGGCAACCCTAACCCTAACCCTAAATGTAACCCTTACCTTAACCATACCCCTAACCCTGCCACTAACATGAAAAATAGCTCTAAGCCTAACCATAATGGTAACCCTAATGCTAACCCGAAAGATAACCCTAACTCTAACCATAAGGCTAATTGTAAATATAACCCTAATGCTAATCATAAACCTAACACTAACCATAACCTTAACTTCAACACTAATTCTAACCCTAACCAGTAACCCTAAACATAACACTAAGCCTAAGACTAAATGTAAGTCTAACTCTAACCCTAAACCTAACTCTAATTGTAACTGTAACCCTAACCCTATCCCTAACTGTAACTCTAACCCTAACCCTACCCGACCTGTAATCCTAAATTTAACCTTAAATCAAAACCTCAACCTAACCCTAACCTTAACTCTAAACATAACCCTAACCCGAAGTCTAACCTACCCCTACCCCTAACCATAAGTGTAACCCTAATCTTAACTGTAACCCTAACCTAACCCTAAATCAAACATTAACATTATTCCTAACTGTAACCCTAATCCTAACCCTACCTGTAACCCTAAACCTAAGAGCAACCCTAACCATAATACTAACCCTAAGAGTAAACCTAACACTAAAACTAACCCTAACCCAAACCCTAACCATAACCCTATCACTTACACTAACCATAACACTCACAAAACCCTAACTCTAAACCTAAACTTAACCCTAACCATAACCCTAAACCTAATAAAAAACATAACCATAACACTAACCCTAACACTAACTGTAAACTTAAATGTAACACTAACCGTAACCCTAACCCTAACTGTAACCCTAACTCTAACACTAACCCTACTATAACCCTAAGCCTAAACCTAATGGTAACCTTAACCCTAACCTTAATGGTAAATGTAACGCAACCACTAACCTTACCAAAACCCTAATCATAAGCCTAACCCTACAGGTAATCTTATCCCAAACCATAACCCTAAACCTAACCTTAACACTAAACCCTAACCGTAATGATAACCATAAGCATAACCCTAACTGCAATCACAATCATAACCCTAACCGTTATTAACCTTAACCATAACTCTAACTCTCAGGCTTAAATTAAACCTAACCCTAACGATAACTCTAACCCTAATCCTAAACCAACCCTAAACTTAACCCTAACCCTAACTGTAACTCTAACCCTATCCCTAACTGTAACTCTAAACCTAACCTTAAACATAATCCTAACTCTAACTGTAACTATAACCCTAACCCTAAGAATAATGGTAAACCTAACTCTAACCCAAACCATAACGCTATCCTTAACTTAACCCTAACTGTAACCCTAAGCCTAACCCTAACCATAACCCTTAAACTAACACTACCTGTGACACTAATCCTAAACCTAAGCTTAACTGTGACCCTAAAACTAACCCTAAATGTAATTTTAAAACTAACAATAGCAGTAAACAAAACCTCAATGCTTACTGTAACACTAACATTAACCCTAAATGTAACCCTAAACCTAAGCCTAAACATAAGCCTATACCCACCCTAACAGTAACCATAAAGCTAAATTTAAGCCTAAACCTAACCATAACTCTAAACTTAACCATAACCCTAACCTTAACCTTAACCATAACCCTACCTGTAACGCTAATCCTAACTTTAACCCTAAATGTAAACCTAATCCTAACCCTAACTGTTACTCTAACTCTAAGCCTAACCCTAACCCTAACCATAACATTAATCCTAACTCTAACCCTAACTCTAGCTCTAAGCAGAACCATAACTGTAACCACATCCCTAAACCTAACCCTAACCGTAAACATAACCCTAACCCTAACCCTAAAATTAATCCCAAATGTAACCCTAACCCTAACACTAACCAAAACACTAACCCTAACCTGAACTGTGACCCTAAACATAAACACAATCTTAACCCTAAGCATAACCCTAACCCTAACGGTAACCCTAACTCTACTCTAAGCATAACCCTAACCCTAACCCTATCCTTAAACTTAACACCAACCTTAACCATAACCATAACAGTAACCCTAACACTAACCCTAAATCTAACCCTAAACCTAACGGTAACCCTAACCATTACACTAACACTAACCTTAACCCTAACCCTAACCATAACCCTAATGCTAAACCTAAGCATAGCCCTAACACTAAGCCAAACATTAACCCTAAACCTAACCTGAACCATAACTCCAGTTTTCACCCTAACCCTGACCCTAAACCTAACCTCAATTCTAACCCTAACATTAACTATAACCCTAACTATAACCCTAATACTAACACTAACTGTAACCCTAAGCCTAACCCTGTCACCCTAACCCTAACCATAAAACTAATCCTAACCCTAAAGCTAACCTTAATAGTAATTATAACCCTGACCTCAACCCTAACCCTAACCCTAAATCTAACACTAAACCTAACCCTAAGAGTAACTTTAAACTTAATCTTAACCCTAACTGTAATCCTAACCCTAACCATATTCATAATCTTAACATTAACTCTAACCCTAACACTAACTATAACTGCAATGCTAACCCTAACCCTAACTGTAACACTAAACATAACACTAACCATAAACCTAAACATATCCCCAACTGTAATGCTTAACCTAATGCTAACTGTAAATGTAACCCTAACCATAACCATAACTATAATCCTAAAATTAACTGGAACCCTAAACTTAAACATGTCTGTAACCCTAATCCTAACCCTAAACATAACTTTAACCTAACCCTGTTACCCTAACCCTAAACATAAACCTAACCATAATCCTAACCATAACCCTAAACCTAAATGTAACTATAACCTTAACACTAACCCTAACTGTAATTCTAGCCCTAAGCCTCAATGTCCCATAACCCTAAACCTAAACCTAAGAGTAACCCTAACCTTAACCCTAACTGAAACCCGAACCCTCACACTAACCATAAGTGCAACTGTACCTCTAACTGTAACCCTAACACTAACCGTTCCCCTAACCCTATTCCTAACACTAACCCTAACCCTAATCGTAAACCTAAACTTAGCCATATCTGTATCATAACCCTAAACCTAATCATAACTAATGCTAAAAATAACCACAACTGTAGTCATAGCATAACCCTAACTGGAAACCTAACCCTAATCCTAAGCTTACCCCTAAGCCTAACTGTAACCCTAACCCTAACCCTAATTTTAACCCTAAGCCTAAAGCTCACCATAACCATAACCCTAACCCTAACTATAAATGTAAACCTAACCATAGCCATAACCATAACTATAATCATAAGACTAACACTAACCGTAACACTAAACCTACCCGAAACTCTAACCCTAGCTGTAACCCATTAACCATAACCCAAATCCTAACCATAAACCAAACCCTAACCCTAACCATAACCATAAATGTGACCCTTGCTCTAACACTTATCATAACCATAAACCTAACTGTAACCTTAAAACTAATCCTATCCATAACCCTTACTATAACCATAACCATAATCCTAACTGCAACCCTAACTCTAACCGTAACCCTAACTGTAACCCTAAAGCTAACCCAAACCATAACCCTGACCCTATCACTAACTGTAAGCCTAATTCTCACCCTAACCTTAAATGTAACCCTCAACATAACCCTAATGGTAACCCTAAAATTAACTATAACCCTAAATGTAAAATAAACCCTAATCCTTACTGTAACAGTAACTCTAACCCTAGTATAACCTTAAACCTAAGCCTATCGGTAACTCTAATTGCAACCCTAATCAAAATCATAAACATAAACCTAACCATAATCTAAATGTAAGCCTAACTGTAACCCTAACCATATATCTAATTGTAAGCTTAAAGTGAACATAATGCTAAGTGTAACACTAACCCTAAACCCACCTGTCACCATTAGTCCAATCCTAATTGTAAAACTAAACCGAACCTTAAGCGTATCTCTAACCCTAACCCTATCCTTAACTCTATCCTAAACCTAACCCTAACCATCACTCTAACCCTAACCCTAACTTTAACTCAAACTCTAACCCTAACCATAACCCTAACCCTGATGTAACAGTAACCCTAACTCTAACAGTAACCCTAACCCTAACTGTACACTTAACCTTAATCCTAAGTGTAACACTAACCCTAACTAACCACAATCATAACCTGAAGCCTAATCTAACCATAACCTTAAACCTAACGCTAAATTTAAGCATAAACCTACCTCTAACCCTAACCAAAACCTTAACATAAGCCTAATCGTAACCCTAACTGTAACCCTAAAGCAAACCCTAACCCTAACTCTAACCTTAACCCTAAACAACACAAAGCATAATTCTAACCCTCATCCTAACTTAAACCTAACCCTAAGCAAAACCATAACCCTAACTCTAACTGTAACCGTAACCGTAACCCTAACTGTCACCCTAATCCTAAACCTACCAGTAAACCTAAACATAACACTAACACTAAAAATAACTGTAGCCTTAATTGTAACCATAACCCTAGCCTTAACGCCAAATCTAACACTAACCTTATCCCTAACAGAAAATCTCACCTTATCCCTAACCATAACCCTAACCCTAACCCTAACCCTAGCCATAACCCTAACCCTAATCCTGAGTAAACCTAACCTGAACTCTAAGCATAATACTAACCCTAACCCTAACACTAATCCAAATCCTAAATGTAAACCTAATCCTAACCCTAACCGTAAACCTCACACTAATTCTAAGACTAAACCTAACCCTAAACCTAACGGTTACCCTAACCCTAACCTAACTGTAACCCCAAACCTAACCCTAAATCTATCACTAACTGCAACACTAACCCTACAGTTAACCATAAACTTAACCCTCAACCTAACCCTAACAGTAACTCTAATCCTAACCCTAACCCTAATCCTAAACATAACCCTATTGTAACCCTAACCTTTATCCTAAACTTAAACCTAAACCTAAACCTAACTGTAACCCTTACATTAAACATAATCCTAACTATAACCATACACTAAACTTAACACTAACCCTAAACCAAATTATAAACCTAACCCTAACACTATCCCTAACATAAAACCTAAAAATAACCCTAATTCTAACCATATCCCTACCCCTAACAATGAACCTAATGCTAACCTTAACTGTAATCCTAACGATAACCCTAACTGTAACGCTAACCCTAAACCTAAGCTTAACAGTAACCCTAACCCAAACCCTAATGTAAGCAAACACTAATGCTAACTGTAACACTAAAACTAATCCTAACTGTAACACTTAGCCTAAGAATAATCGTAACCCTAAACCTAAACCTAACCTTACAATAACAGTAAGCTTAACTGTAACCATAACCCTAACTGTGACTGTAACCCTAACCCTAACCCTAACTGCATTCCTAACCCTAACCACAAACAACCCTAACCTTAACCCTAAACCTAACTGTAAAACCAACAATAACCCTAAACATAACGCTAACACTAACCCCAACACTAAATGTAACCCTAACCCTAGCTGTAACCCTAACTCTAACCATATCCCTAACACAAAACTTAACCCTAACTATAACCCTAGTTCTAACCCTAACCCTAACCCTAACACAAACCCTAACCATAAACCAAACTCTAACTATAACCCTAAATGTAACCTTTTCTCTAACTCTAACAGTAACCATAACTCTAACCATAACCCAGCCCTAATCCTAACTGTAACCATTAACCTAACCATAGCCATAACCCTAACCCTAAACCTACCCCTCACGGTAACCCTAACTCTAAGCATAACCATAACCCTAAACCTAACTGTAACCCTAAGCCTAACCAAAACCTAACTGCAATCCTAACCCTAACCCTATCCATAACCCTAACCATAACCTAACCGTAATCCTGAACCTAACCCTAACTGTAAGCCTAACCCTAAATGTAAACCTAACTATAACCCTAAACCTAAACCTAAACCTAAGAATAATTCTAACACTAACACTAACTTTAACCTTAAGCCTAACCCTAATCTTAAATGCAACCCTAAACCAAACCCTAACAGTTACTTTAAAACTGGGGCCGGGGAGATGGCTCAGTGGAATAAGTGCTTGCCTGGCAAACACAAGGGCCTGAGTTCAATCACCGGTTCTGGAAAAAAAAAAAAAAAGAGGCAGTTACTTTAAAACTAACCCGATTCCTAAACATAAAATAAACCTAATCCTTACTGTAACACTAACACTAACCATAAATGTACACCTAGTCCTAAACATAACCGTAACCTTAACTGCAACCATAACTGTAATCATAAACCTAAACCTAATCCTAACTCTAAACGTAACACTAAAAATAACCCTTTCCCTAACTGTAACCCTAACCGTAAAAGTAACCCTAACTCTAACCCTATCTGTACCCTTAACCTAAACCTAATCCTAACCACAATGCTAACATTAAACCTAACTGTACCCTTAACCAAAATCCTAACTGTAAACCTAACCCTGACAATGACCATAACCTTAACCCTGACCATATCCAGAAACTTAAGCCTAAACGTCATCCTAAACCTAACACTAACTGTAACCCTAACCCTAAGCCTAACTGAAACCATAATCCCAATGCTAGTTGTAACCTTAACCCTAAACCTAACTACAACACTAACCCTAAACCTAATTGTAACCATAACCCTAACCATAACCATAACTCCAATCATAAGCCTAACTGTAAATTTAACCCTAAACCTAACACTAACTGTAACCCTAACCCTAAACCTAAACATAACTCTAACCCTAACTGTGAATGTAATCCCAAACCTACCCTAACCATCACCCTATACTAACCCTAAGCCTAACTGTAAACTTAACACTAAACATCATTCTAAAACTAACACTAACTGTAACCCTAACCCTAACCCTTTAAAAGCGTAACCCTAACCCTAAACATAACCCTAACCCTAAGCTTAAATATAAACCTAAGCCTAACCCTAGCCCTAACTGTAACCCTAAACATAATCCTAACTCTAAACCTAACAGTAACTCTGAACCTAACTGTGATTCTAACCATAACACTAACCCTAACCAAAATCCGAACCTTAACCTTGAAAGCAAGCTTAACCCTAACCCTAACTGTAACTGTAACCCTAATAGTAACCTTTGACTAAACCTAACCATAACCATAACCTAACTCTAACTCTAAATGTAAACCTAAATATAAATATAACCATAACTCTAACGATAAGGCTAACCCTAATCCTAACCCTAAACCTAACCATAACCCTGAACCTAACCATAATCCTATAGCTAACCCTAACCCATACCCTAACCATAAATCAAACCCTAACTGTAACCCTAAATATAACCCTTTCTCTAACCCTAAGTGTAACCATAACTCTAAATGTAACCCTAACCTTAACCCTAACTGTAAATATGACCCTAACACTCATCAGAATAGTAACTGTAACCCTAACCCTAAGAGTAACCCCAACCCTAACCCTAAAGGTAACCCTAAGACTAAACCTAACTTTAATACTAACACTAACCCTAACTCTAAACATAATGCAAAAGGTATCCCTAAGCAAACCCTAAGCTTGAGCCTAACCCTAACCCTAACAGTAACCCTAACTCTAACTCTAACCATAACCCTAACCACAACCCTCACCATAACCTAATGCTAACCCTAAGTGAAACTCTAACCCTAAACCTAAAATTAACCCAAAACCTAACCCTAACCATAACTCTAACATTTACCCAAAACCTAACCCAAACCCTATCCATAAATCTAACCATGTTCCTAAATTTAATCCTAACCGTAACCCAAATTATAACCTTAAGCCAAACGCTGTCACCCTAAGCCTAACCCCAACATTAAACCTAACCCTAACCCCAACACTAACCCTAACCCTAACCCTAAATTTAACCCTAACCCAAACCCTAACAGCAACCCTAAAATTAATCCTAAACTTAATCCTAATTCTAACCTTAACCCTAACCCTAACCCTTAACCATAAACCTAATACTAAATGTAAGTCTAACCCACAACCTAACCATAACTCTAAACCTAAATGTAACTCTAAACCTAACACTAACCATAACCCTAACCATAACCTAAACTTAATTCTAAACCAAACCCTAACCCTAAGCATAAACTTAAACCTAACTCTAACTGTAACCATAACACTAAACCTAAGTGTAACCATAGCCCTAACCCTAACCGTAACCCTAAGTGTAACACTAACCATAACCCTAAACCTAAACATAACCCTAACAGTAACCCTCACCCTAAATCTAACTGTAACCTTAACCTTACCCGTGAACCTAACCGTAACCCTAACACTAACCATACTGTAACCCTAAACCTAACTGTAATGCTAGCCCTAACCCTAAATCTAACACTAATGCTATCACTAACCATAAACCTTACCCTAAACCTACTATAATCCTAACACTAACCATAACCCTAACCCTAATCCTAAGAGTAAACCTAACCCAAACTCTAAGCATAACTCTAAAACTAACCCTAAACCTAATGCAAAACCTAACCCTAATCCTAACCCTAACCCTAAACATAAACCTCAGTGTAAAGCTATCCCTAATGCTAACCATAACTGTAACCCTAACACTGACCATAACACTAAATCTAACCCTAAATGTAACCATAATCCTAAACCTAACTATAACTGTAACCCTAAACCTAACCCCAAATCTATCCCTAACTGTAACCTTAACCCTACCCCTAACTGTAACCCTACACTAAATGTAACTCTAACTATAAACCTAAACCTAACCAGAACCCTAACCCTTATGCTAGCTGTAAACCTAACCCTAAACCTAAATGTAACTCTAACCCTAACCCTAACCCTAACCCTAACACTAACACTAACACTAAGCCTAACTGTAATCCTAAGCCTAACCCTCACGTTAACCCAAACCCTAAACCTAAGCCTAACCCTAATGGGTTAAATATATTTAACCCTATTGTGAAACATAACACCAAGCATAACAATAACCTTAAACCTAACACTAACCATGACCCTTGAAAAAGCGATAATTCTAACTGTAACCATAACAGTAACTCTTACCCTAACCCTAAAGATAACCCTAACAGTAATCCTATCCCTAATACTAACAGTAACTCTAACTCTAACCATAACCATAAACCTACCCCTAATGGTAACTCTAATCTAAACCTAACTGTAACCCTAATCCTATCTGTAACTGTAACACTAATCCTGACCTTAACCCTAATACTAACCATAACCCTAAACATAATTCTAACCCAAACCCAAATAGTAACCCTAACCCTAATTGTAACTGTGATCCTTACCTTAAACTTAACCCTACTCCTGACTGTAACCCTAACCCTAACCCTGTGTCCCTAACCCTAACATTAACCCTAACCCTTATCCTAATGCTGTCTAACTGTAATACTAACTCTTAATCTATCATAACCCTAACCATAAATCTAAAACTAACCCTAACACTAAGCCTAACTATAACACAAAACCTAACCCTAACCATAAACCTAAACTTCACCCTAACCCTAACAGTAACCCTAGCTCTAACAATAAACATAACCCAAACTCTAACCCTAAATGTAACCCTAACCATAAACCTAACCATAAGGCTAATCCCGACCCTATCTGTAAGCCTAACCCTAACGCTCATTGTAAACCAAACCCTAAACCTAAGCCTAACTGCAACCCTTACCACAACTGTAATCCTAACCTTTACACTATACTGAATGCAAAACTTAACCATAACTGAAAAGCTAACCCTACCCAAAACCCTAAACCTAAACCAAACCATGACCCTGATCCTAACCCTTACTCTACCTCTAACTTTGTAAACCTAACACTAAATCCTAACTGTAACCCTAAGTGTAACCATAAAATTAACCCAAACCCTAATCCAAAGAATAACCCTAACACTAAACCTAACTCTAATGGCAATCCTAACCCTAATACTCACCGTTAGCCTAACAATAAGCTTGCCAGTAAACCTACCCATAATCCTAACTCTAACTGTAACTGTAACCTTAACCTCAACTGTAACCCTAGCCCTAAACATAAATCTAACATTAACACTATTCCTAAAGATAAAGCTAAATTTTGAAAAAAAAGATAAAACTTACCCTAACCCTAATTGTAACCATAACACTAAAAGTAATCCTAATCCTAATCCTAATCCTAAGAGTAAATCTAACCCAAACTCTAAGCATAACCATAACATTAACCCTAAACCTAACCCTAACATTACTGCAACCCTCACACTAATGATCACTCTAATCCTAACCTTAACTCTATCTGTAACCCTAACCATAAGCATAATCCTAGCCATAATCATAACACTAAACATAACCCTACCACTAACCCAAATCTTAAATCTAACCCTAACATTAATTGTAAACCTAACCCTAACCCTAACTGTAACCTTAAACCTGATCCTAATCATAGCCTAAACCCTAAAACTAACCATAACCCTAAATCTAAACATAACCGTAAACATAACCTTAATCCTAAAAGTAAGTGTAACCCTAAACCTAAACCTAAACCTATCCCTAACTGTTATGCTAAACTTACACCTAACCATAAACCAAACCTTAAAGCTAAACCTAACTGTAACTCTAACTGTAACCATAACCCTAACCATGACCATAACTCTAAACCAAACCTACACATAACCCTAACCCTAACCATAACCTTTACCCTAACCCTAACCTTAACAATAACCATAATGCTAACCCTAACCCTGACTGTAACCTTAACCCTAATGCTAACCCTAACCCTATGCCTAACCCTAACAGTAACCCTACAATAAACTTAATTGTAATCCTAACCCTAACCCTAACCATACCCCTAACTGTAATCCTAATAGTAAACCTAACCACAACACTAACTGTAACTGTAACCATAACCCTAATCCTAATACAAAGAGTAAACCAGACCCAAACACTAAGCATAACACTAACACTAGCCCGAACCCTAAACAAAACCCTAATTGCAAACCTAAACCTACCACTAACCATAATGCTAAACCTAACCATAACTCTTATCATAACCTTAACCCTAAATGTAACTCTAACCCTAAAACTAACCATACCCCTAACTCTGACCCCAAATGTAACCCTAACCATAAACCTAGCCCTAACGCCAACCATAATCTTAACCCTTACCCTAAATGTAACATGTCACACTAACTCTAACTTTAACCCTAACCTTAACTGTACACTTTACTGTAACCTAACACTAACACTAACCCTAAACCTAACCGTAAACCTAACCCTAATCCTAACTTTAACTCTCACACTAACCCTAACTCTAAACCTAATGTTAGCCCTATCCCAAACCTTAACTCTAAGCCTAACCCTAATAGTAACTCTAACCCTAACCATAACTGTAACACTAGATCTAACCCTAAAATGCCCTTAACTGTAAAGCTAAGCTTAAAACTAACCATAATCCTAGGCCTAATCCCAAATGTAAACCTAATCCTAAACCTAAACCTAACTAACCCTAAAACTAAAGCTATCTGTAACACTAAACCTAACTGTAACTGTAAACCTAAACCTAACCCTAACCCTAAGGCTAAACTTATAAGTAACCCTAAGCCTAAACCTAAGCTTAACCCTAAAGCTAAGGCTAACTGTAACCCTAAACCTAAACCTAAACATAACACTAAACTTAACTGCATCTGGAACCATAACCTTAACCCTAACCCTAACCCTAAACATAATACTAACCATAACCCTAAACCTAACCCTAAGCCTAACCATAACCCTAAACCTAACCCCAAACATAAAACTAACCCTAACCCAAAGTGTAACCCTAAGCTTTACTGAAACCCTAACCCTAAGAGTAACTGTAAACCTAATACAAATGCTATGCATAAAACTAACCCTAACATCAACCCTAAATGTAAACCAAAATTTAACCATAAATCTAACTCTCAGCACCACACTAACCATAACCCTAACTCTAACCCTAACTCTAAACCTAACCCTAACTGCAAGCCTAACTCTAGCCCTAACCTTAACCATAACCCTAAACCTAAACCTAACATTAACCTTAACACTCACCCTAACCCTACATGTAATGCTAACCCTATCCCTAACCCTAACCCTAACCATAACCATAACTGTAACCCTCACTCTAACAATAATTGTAATGCTAACCCTAACCCTAAATATAACCCTAACCATAATGGTACCATAAACCTAGCCATAACTGTAAACATAAAACTAACTCTAACACTAATGATATCTCTAAACTGAATCCTAATGTAACCCTAATCCTAACACTAAGCCTAACCATAAATCTAACACTAAACCTAACCATAACCCTAACCTAACCATAAACTTAACCCTATCCCTAAAGCAAAATGTAACCCTAGCCTAACCCTAAATGTAACCCTAACCCTAATCCTAATGTAACCCTCAACCTAACCCCAAACCTAACCTTAACCATAACTGTAGCCCTAACCCTAACTATAACTGTAACAGTAATCCTAACCCTAAAGATAACCCAACTCTAATTCAAACCCTAACTGTAACAAAAACACTAACCATAACCCTAACTCTAACCATAACCCTAAACCTAAACCTAACCATAACCCTAAACTTAATGCTAACTCTAACTCTAACTCTAACACCAACCCTAACTGTAAACCTAAACCTAACCTTAAACCTAACCCTAAACATAAATCTAACCCTAAAACTAACTGTAACTCTAATCTTTAACCTAATGCTAACTCTAACCATAACTATAACCCTTACCCTAACCCTGACCATAACCCTTAATGTAACCCTAACCTAACCAAAACTGTAACCGTAACCTTACCTGTAACTGTAAACCTAAACCTAACCCTAACCATAAACCAAACCCTTATACTAACTGTAAATATAACCCTAACACTAAACCTAACCTTAAGTCTAAACCCAGTCATAAACATTCTTAACCCTAACTCTAACCATAATCCTAATACTAACCCTAACTGTATCCTAACTGTAACCTTAAACTGAACCACAATCATAACCTTAACGCTAAGCCTAACCCTCACACTAACCCTAAGCCAACCATTACGTGGCATTCTGTATGCTTCAGTTACCTGAATGTCAGATTTTTTCCTCATATTTGGGAAGTTTTCTGCTACTACTTCTGCTCATATTTTTTAAAATGTCATTTGTATTGACTCCTTCTTTCTCATTGATACCTATTAGTCTCACATTGTCCATCTTTGCATCATCTTGCAGGTGATGGATTATTCTTTCCTGCATCCTCATTGTTTTTAAGGGATCCTTTCTTACCTTTTCACTAGCTGCACCAGCGTCTTCAAGAGCTGAAACTCTGTCTTCACTTTCACTTAAACGGTTTTGCAAGCTTGTGATTGATATTTAAACTTTCTCTATATGTCTTTGACTCTGTTTCATGCGATCTATTTCTTTCCTGTATTGCTCATTAAAGGAATCCATCATTTTTCTAATCTCCTCTATTTTTTTTTATCAATGTCTTCTTTCGAAGTAGTTATAAATTCTTTCACTGCAGTGTTTTAATCAAATAGGTTTTCCTCCCTATGTTTCTGTAGTTAATTCTTTACTTATGATGCTATGAGTTCTGAGAATTCTTTTTTTATTTCAGAAAAGAATTTCGCTCTGAGTTCATCTATAACTCTCTGCTGTTGCTTATTTACTATCGATGCTATTAATTTGTACATTTGAGCTGAGCTAGTAGAAAAGAATTCCACTCTGAGATCCTCTATGACTTTCTGCTGTTGCTTATTTACTATCGATGCTATTAATGCATACATTTAAGCAGAGCTTGTGTCCTCTGCACTTGTTCTGGGTGGGCATTGGGTTTCTTCCATATGTTTCTGCATTTGATTATTTACTGCAGATATTATTAATTCAGGGATTTCTTTTTTCATTTCCAATCTGAGTTCCTCTATACCTTTCTGCAGCTGTTTCTTTCAGAAGCTGTTGATTCTTTGCTTTCAGCTGTGTGATTCCCAATTTGTTCTGTGTTAGTGTCCTCTGCACTTGTTATGGGGGGGGCTTGGGTTCTGAGATTGCATTTTTTTCCTTCTCAACATTTTGTGTAGCACTGTCTTCTGACCTTTGTTGTAGAGTTTTGGTGCAGTTATAACCTTACCACCTACTGAAGTTCAGGTGCAGATCTACAAAGTTTGGATTTATCCAGCTGTGCCTGGCTTGGGTCTGGCTGCTGTTCTCAGCTCCTTCCTGCTGCTGCCATTGGGGGTGAACCTGTTGTGCCCCACTGGCAAGAAGTTCTGCCCCTGGACTAGCTGGGTGGTTCTGTCCCCTGCACTCTCTGCAGGGATTTCAGCTGCAGAGTTTCATCCAGGTCTCAGCTGGGTCTGGAGGAGACAAGATGGAGTAGGGGGGAGAGGCAGCTCTCCCACACACTCACTGGGCCTGAGCTAGGACTGGATCTGGGGGTTCCTGGAACGTGGCAGAAATTCCTACTCAGTGGGCAGGGTGGGGGTGTACTACAGAATCATGGAGTAGTCCCAAGGGGGTGGAGGAGGGTCTCATCCACTCTGCACCTGGGCTGGGACCAGTAGGTCCCACTGGCACAGGGTAGCCAGAAGCTCTCCCACACACTCACTGGGCCTGGGCTAGGACTGGGTCTGGGGGTTCCTGGAATGAGCCAACCCTCACAATAACCCTAAACCAAACACTAAATATAACACGGACCACAACACTAACTGTAATTATAACTGTAATGCTGACTGTAACCCAAACACTAAACTTTATCCATGAACCTAATCTTAACCATAACTCTAACTCTAATCCAAACCGCAAAAGCTAAATATAACCCTAAACATAAACATAACCGTATCTCTAACTATAACAGTAACCCTAACCTTAACCCTAACACTAATCCTGACCATAATCCTAAAGCTAACCCTGTTATGCTAACACAAACCTTAAACCTAAATGTAACCTAACCCTAAAACAAACCGTAACCTTAAACCTAAACCTAACACCAAGGCTAACCCTCAACATAACCATAAACCTAACCTTAAATGTAAACCTAACCCTAACCCTAAAAGTAATCCAAACCTAACACTAACCCTAACCCTAACCCCAACCATAATCCTAAACATAACCATAAACCTAAACCTATCTGAAACCCTAACCGTAACCCAATGGCTAATACTAGCCCTAAAATTAACCCTAATGATAACCCTAACTCTAACTGTAAATATAACCTAAACCTAACCATTAGGCTAAAACTAATACTCAAAATCTAGCACTAACCCTAACCACAACACTATAAATAACACTAACCTTAACACTAATCCTAACCCTAACCATAACTGAAACCATAATCCTTACCATAACTATAACCCTAACCGTAACCCTAACCATAACTGTAACTCTAAGCCTAAAGGTATGCCTAACCCTGGCCCTAAAACTAAACCTAACCCTAACTGCAGCCCTAAATCTAACCCAACCATAAACTTAAACCTAACCATAACAGTAACTGTAATCCTAGCTCTAAACCTAACCTTAACCTCAACTCTAAACTTAACAGTAAACCTAACCCTAACCATAAATGTAAAAGTAACCCTAACCCTAAACTTAACCATAAACATAACTGTAACTCTAACCTTAATCATAACACTAGCCCTAAACCTGTGTAACCCTAACACTAACCATAATCCCACCCCTAAACCAGAACATAACCCTAACCTTAACCATAACTCTAACCATAATGCTAACTGTAAACCTTACACCAACCAAAACTTTAAAGCTAAACCTAACCTTTACCCTAAACATAACCCTAACCACAAAGGTAACCTGCACACTAAACCTAACCATAACCGTAACCCTACCCAAAACCTAACCTTAACCTGAACCATAACCTTAAAACTAATCCTAACTGTAAGCTTGAACCTAACTGTAACCCTAAACCTAACCCTTACCCTAACGTAATCCTAACCCTAACAGAAATCCTAACCATAACCATAATACTAACCAAAACACTAAGCGTGATGCTAACCCTAACTCTAAGCATAGCCCTAACCTTAACCCTATCCCTAACCTTAACCATAACAGTATCCATAACTTTAACCCTATTACTCACCTGAACCCTAACCACTAAGTCTAATTGTAACCCTAACCCTAACCCTTACTATACCTCTAACCCTAACCATAATCATAACCCTAACCCTTAGCCTAACCGTAACTCTAACTCTAGTCATATCTCTAACCCTAACCCTAATACTAACCCTGTTATGGTTTGTGACTAGGTGTCCTCTCAAAGCCTCATGCAGTCTTTGGGAGCCTTCTGGAGTTTGTGATTGATTACTGTGGGTGTGGTTGCTGCACCTGCCCTGGGGCAGGTAATTTGCATTACAGTGTAAGGAGGGAAGAGAAGCTAGGGGCTTGAGCTGCTGCTACCCTACTCTTGTGCTCATATTCTTTGCCACCACCATGAAAGGTGGCTTTCTGCTATGTGCTGCTCTGTGTTGGACCCAGCTGAGTATGGACTGAAACCTCCAGTAACTGAGCTAAATAAACCTTTCCTTCCTTCATTTTGAGTGTTGGGTATTTGTCCCAGCAATGAGAGAACAGTAACTAAGACAAACCCTAACCCTAAACCTAAACTTAAGCCTATCCCTATCCCTAATATTAACTGTAACCTTAACACTAAACCTTACCTTAACCATAACCCTAAACCTAACGTAACCCTAACTGTAATGAAAACCCTATCTATAAGTGTAATCCTTACCATAAGCTTAACCGTAACTGTAACCCTAACCCAAACCATAAACCTTACCCTAGCCATAACCTAAACCTAACCCTAATACTAACACTAACTGTAACCCTAACCCAGACCCTAACATTAACGCTAACCCTAACCCTAACCCAAACCCTAAACCTAAGCCTAAATTAAAATTTAACCTTAACCTTAACCTTAACCCATAACCTCAACTCTAACCATACCATAACCCTAACCCTAACCATATACCTTACCATAACCCTAACCTCAAACCTAACGCTAACCCTAACCTTAACAATGACCATAACCCCAACAATAACCCTAACCCTAACAATAAACATAACCCTAAATCTAACCATAAAATTAATCCTAACCATAACTGCAACCCTAATCCAACCTTAACCCTAGCCCTAAATGTAACCAAAAACCTAACCCCAACCTTAAGCTTAACCATAAACCTAACCCTAACTCAAAAGTTAACCCTAATCCTAAAACTAATAGCAACAGTAACCCCAAACCTAAACCTAACCAAAACCCTATCCATAAACGTAAATATAACCCTAACCTTAAATCAAACCCTAACCTGAACACTAGCCCCCTAACCATAACCCTAACCCTTATTGTAACACAAAACAGAAATTCCAAACATAACCCTGAATGTAACCCTAACCCTAACCCTAACCATAAACCTCACCATAACCCTAACCATAAATGTGACCCTAACCCTAAATTTAAGCATAAACCTAACTCTAACCATAAATGTAACCCTAAACCTAAACCTAACCCTAACGCTAAACTTAACCCTAAACCTAACCCTCACTCTAACCCTGACCATAACCATAACCCTAACCGTAACTGTAACCCTAAACCTAAACTTAAGCATAACCATAACCTAACTGTAAACCAAACCCTAATCCTAACTGTATCACTAACTACAACTCTAATTGGAACACTAAACCTACCATAACTTTAACCCTAACTCTAACTGTAACCATAAAGCTAAAACTAACCCTAACCCTAACTATAAACCTAATCCTAAACCTAACCCTAACACTAACCCTCACTGTAACCATAACTCTAACACTAACCGTAGCTGTATAACTAACACTAATCCTAACCATAATTCTAACACTAACTCTAACTGTAAACATAACTCAAACCCTAACCATAACACTAACCCTAACCCTAATAGTAACTCTACACCTAAACCTAAGCCTAACCGTAATTTAACCTTAATCCTAACTGTAAACTCAAAACTAACTGTAACCCTAAACCTAACCCTAACCATAACCATAACTTTAATCCTAACCCTCACCATAACTCTAAATTTAAGCTTAAACCTGTCAAACTGTAAATCTAAGCAAAGCACTGACCATAATGATAAATCTAACCTTAACCCTAAACATAACACTAACCATAGCAGTAACCCTAAACTTAACACTAACTGTAACAATAACCCTAACATAACTGTTACCCTAACCCTAACCTTAACCGTAACCTAACTGTAAAACCTAACCATAACCATAACCATAACCATAACCCAAACCCTAATTCTAACTCTAAACCTAATCACATCCCTAACCCACCCTAATCCTAAAACTAAACTTAACCCTAATCCTAACCCCAAACCTAATAAGCAAAACTAACCCTAAATATAACCTTAATGGTAACCCTAACACTATCCAGAACCCTAGCCATAATCATAACCATAACTGTAACACTAACCCTAACACTAATTGTAACGCTAACCCTAACCCTAACCTTAATCCTAAACATAACCCTAATCCTAACCCTAAGCCTAACCATTAATCTAACCCTAAACTAAATGTAATCCTAACACTGACTGTAACACTAACATTATCCCTAATGCAAACTGTAACCCTAACCCTAACCCTAACCTTAACCCTAACCATAACCATAACCCTAAGCCTAACACAAATATAACCCTATTCAAAACACTAATCATAACCATAATACTAAAAGTAACCCTAACCGTAACCATAACCCAAACTCTAACAGTAAACCTTACCAAACCCTAGCCGTAACTGTATCCTAACTCTAACCCTAACCCTAAATGTATCTCTAAACCTAACCCTAAACATAACCATAACCCAAATCCTAACTATAACCCTAACTCTCACCGTAACCATAATCCTAACATAACCCTAACACCAGCCCTAACAATAAATGTAGACCTAAGCCTAACAGTAACTGTAATTCTAATCCTAGCCCTAAGCAAAACCTAACTGTAACCCTAACTCTAATACTGACCTTAAGCCTAAACATAACCCTAACACTAAACCTAACTGTAACCCTCATCCTAAACCTAACCGTTAACCATAACCCTAACTCCAACCCTACCCCTAACCATAAACATAACTGTAAACATAACCCTAACTCTAACTGTAAACCTAACCCTAACCATAAGTCTAACCCTAATGCTAAATTTAACCCTAACCCTAACACTAGCCCTAAAGCTAAACATAAAACTAACCCTAACCCTAAACATGACCATAACTCTAACACTAACTGTAACTCAAAACCAAACCCTGACCTTAATCCTAAGCCTAACCATAACCATAAATCTAACCCTAACCTTAACCCTAACCCTATCCCTGACTCAAAACCTAACCCAAAGCATAATCAAACACTAACCCTAAATGTAACCATAACCCTAACCATAACACTTACCCTAACCCTAAACCTAACTGTAATTCCAATTTAAAAAAAAACTGCAAACTAACCTGAACCTTATACATAACCCTAACCCTATTAATAAATTTAACCCGAACCCTAACCCGAACTGTAAAACTACTCTTAACCATAAGCATAATACTAACCGCAACTTAACCATAAATGTAAGCCTAACCCTAACCCTGACAGTAACCCTAACGCTAACCCTAACACTAACAATAAATTTAAACCTAACTCTAACCCTAACCCTAAAGTTAACCCTAACCCTAACTCTAACCCTAACCCTAAATCTAACTGTAAGCCTAAACCTAATGCTAACCCAGACTCTAACCCAACCCTAACCCTAAACGTAATCCTAACCCTAACCCTAAAGGTAAACACAAACCTAACCCTAACAGTAATCATCACCCTAAACCTATCGCTAACCATAGAACAAAAACTAAATGTAACTGTAACCGTTACCCTAACCATAACCATAACATTAAAACTAACCATAACCTCAATCCTAAAACTAACCTTAGGTAAGTCTAAGCCTAGCCCTAACAAACCCTAAACCTAACTCTAATGATAAGCCTAACTGGGATCCTAATCCTAACCCTGCACTTAACCCTAACCCTAACCGTAACCTAAACATAAAACTAATCATAACCCTAACTCTAACCATAACCGTAAACAGAAATCAAACCCTAACTGCAACCTTAACCCTTACACTAACCCTATCTGCAACCCTAACCCTAACCCTAACTCTAACCCTAAATCTAACACTAATAATACCCTAACACTAAACCTAACTGTAACACTAACACTAATCATAAATCTAACACTAACCTTAAGCCTAACTGTAAACCTAACCCTAAACCTAACCATTAACTATAACCCTAACTCTAAGCCTAATCCTAACCCTAAGTGTAACCATAACTGTAACCCTAATCCTAACCCTAACCATAACCCTAGCCCTAACCCTAACTGTAACCCTAAACCTAATACTAACCATAACCTGAACTCTAAACCTAACTTTAACCATAAGCATAACATTAATGCTAACCTTAACCCTAACCCTAACACTAGCCCTAACTATAATTCTAATCTTAAACCTAACCCTAATTGTAACCCTAAACATAACCTTCACCATAACCCTAGCTCTAACCCTAACCATTACCTGGAATCTAACCCTAACTTTAACTATAAACCTTACACTAACCACAACCGCAACCATGCCCTAACCCTAACTCTAACCCTAACTGTAACCATAGCCTTAACACTGACCCTATCCCTAACCATAATGCTAACCCTCACCCTGACAAAAAACCCTATCTCTAACTCTATCCCTAACACTAACACTAGCTGTAACCCAAACTATAACCCTAAACCTAACTCTAACTCCAACCCTAACTGTAATCCTAACCCTAACACTAACCCTAATGGTAACCCTAACCATAACACTAACACTTGTTTTTTTTTTAAAGTTTTATTGATAAACATATAGCAATGAGACAGTTTCAAATCAAATCAAAAGTACAGTTTCAATAAATAATACACTGCATATATTCTTCTTAGTGG
>NW_004524776.1:4399990-4404581 GCF_000260255.1 Octodon degus
GGTAGCAGGAAGCTCTCCACACACTCACCGGACCTGGGCTAGGACTGGTTCTGGGTGTTCCCGGAAGTGGGCAGAAATTCCTACTCAGCGGGAGGGGTGGGCAAGGTACAGCGGAGTGGCAGGGGGGGTGCCCCGAGGGGATGGGGGAGGGTCCGGCCCACGCTGCGACTGGGCTGGGACTTTTCCCGCCGGCGCAATGTAGTAGGAAGATCTCCTCACACTCACCAGACCTGGGCTAGGACTGGGTCTGGGGGTTCCCGGAAGTTGGCAGAAATTCCTAACAACGCTAACACTTGTAACCCTAACACTAAACCTAACAGTAATCCTAAACCTAACCCTAACCATAAACCTAATCCTAAACCTAAACCGAACAGTAAACTTTACCCTAGCCCTAACCATAACCCTAACCATAAACCTAAACGTAGCCCTAACCATAACACCAACTCTAATGGTAACCCTAACCCTAACACTAAACTCAACGCTTCCCCAAATCCTAATCGTAATGATAAACCTAACCCTAGCTATAACCCTAAGCCTAACCTTAACCATCATCCTAACTCTAACACTGAATTTAACCCTAACACTAACCTTAATAGTAAAAATAACCCTAACCTTAACCCTAACTCTAACCCTACCCATAACCTTAACACAAAACCTAACCGTGGGGCTGTTGAGATGGCTCAGTAGTCTAAAGCACCTACTTAGAACAAGCTTAGCAACGCACAGGGACCGCAGTTCAATTTCCCTGCACCACATGCCAGCCAGCCCCGCCCCCTGGTGGGCTGAGCTGGCCACACACACTCAAAAATAAATAAAGAAAGAAAGGTAGCCTTTAAAAAAAGGTCAAGAAATTAAATAATAAATAAATAAATGTTTTAAAAAAACTAACCATAACCCTCTCACCCTGATCCTAAACTTGACCCTAAAAATAACCCTAACTCTAACCCTAAACCTGACCCTAAACTTAAACCTAACCCTAACCTTAATCATAAAACTTTAGGTTAAAGATAAACCTAAACCTAAGAGTAAGCCTAAACCTAACCATAACTGTAGTCATACCACTAACCCTAACCAAAGCCCCAAACATAAATCTATCCTAAACCTAACCCTAAATATAACCTGAACCCTAACGGTAAGCATAACATTAAACCTAACACTAACTGTAACCCTATACAAAACCCTAACTGTAAACCTATCCCTAAACCTAACTGTAACACTAAACCATACCCTAAGTATAACCCTAACCATAACTGAAACCATAACCCTAACTCTAACCCTACCTGAACCCTAAACACAATGCTAAGCCTAAATTTAACCATAATCCTAACCCTAACAATACCCTAAACGTATCGCTAACCCTAGTCCTAAACATAACCATAACCCTAACCTTAAATATAACCCTAACCCTAACACTAACTATACCCCAAAACTAACCCTAACACTGGCCCTAACGTTAAACACAAACCTAACCTAACCCTAACTTTAAACCCTTATCCTAACCGTGACCCTAACTCTAACTCTAACTGTAACTGTAAACCTAACTCTAACCATAAATCTAACCCTAAACCTAACCCTAACCGTAATCCTACCCTGACTCTAAACCTAACCCAAAGCAGAACCCTAACAATAACCATAAACACAACTGTAACCCTAACCCTAAATGTAACCCTAAACCTAAATCTAACCATAACTCCAACCCTAACCATAACTGTAAACCTAATTGTAACCCAAACCTTATCCCTAACCCTAACCATAAATTTAACCCTAACCCTAACCAAAACCATAATCCTAACTGTAAACTTAACCCTAAATGTAAGTCTAATGCTAACCCTAACAGTAACCCTAATCTTAACCCTAACACTAGCTGTAAATTTAAATCTAATCCTAACCATATCCCTAACCAGAAACCTAACCTTAATCCTAACCCTAACCCTTTCCCTAAATCTAACACTAAACCTAACACTAACTGTAAGCCTAAACCTAACCCTATCCTGGACTCTAACTCAACCCTAGCCCTAAATGTAACCCTAACCCTAACCACAAACCCAACCATAACCCTAACTCTAACAGCAATTGTCACCATAAACATCATTAACCGTAAACCAAAACCTAAACGTACCAACTCCTGGTTCAAAAAAAAAAAAAAACCACAAAACTAAACATAACCGTAACACTAAACCTAACCCTAACTGTAACCCTAAAACTAACCCTAACCATAACCCCAACCCTAAACCTAACCTTAAATGTAGGCCTAACCCTAACCCTAACCCTAACCCAAACCCTAACCCTAACACTAGCCTTAAATGTAATCCTAATCATGAACCTGAACTTAATCATAAACCTAACTGTAACCCTAACACTAACCATAAACATAATCTGAAATAAAAACCTGATGTTAAACTTAACCCCTATACTAATCCTAACTGCAACCCTAACATTAACACTAACCCTAACTCTAACCCTAAACCTAATCCTAACCATAAACCTAACCCTAACCATAACCATAAACCTAACCCTAACCGTAACCCGAACCATATAACCCTAAATCTAACACTAACCTTAGCCTAACCATAATCCTAAGCCTAAACTAACTGCAACCTTCATCCTAAGCCTAACCGTTAAACATAAGCCTAATTTATGTTTAACCCTAAATGCATGCTTCCCCTAACCCTAACCCTAAACCTAAATGCATGCCTCCCCTAACCGTAATTGTAATGATAAACCTAAACCTAGCTATAACCCTAAGCCTAATATTAACCATCATCCTAACCCTAAACCTGAATTTAACCCTAACACTAACCATAACAGTAAACATAACCCTAACTATAACCTTAATTCTAACCCTAACTCTAACCCTAACTGGAACCCTAACTCTAACCCTAACCATAACAATAGCCCTAACTCTTACCATGACCCTAGACTTAACCCTAACTATAACCCTAACTCTAAATCTAACCCTAAACTTAACCCTCAACCTAACCATAACCATAATACTAAAGCTAATCCCACTTAATCATAAGCCTAAACTTAACCCTAACTGTAGTCCTAACACTAAAACTAACCATAGCCCTAACCATAAATGTAACCCTAAAAAACCGTAAATGTAACACTAAACCTAACAGTGATTTTTACCCTAACAATAAACCTAAACCTAACCATAACCCTAAACTTAAGCCAATCATAACCCTATTCCTATTTCTAACTGTAACCCTAAGCATAACTGTAACCATAACCCTAACTGCAACCTTAACCATAACCCTAAGCCTCAATCTAACCATAACCCGAACCCTAACCCTAACCCTAACCATCTCCCTAACCCTAACCCTAAACATAACCATAACCCTAGCCCTAACTATATCCCTAACCCTAACCCTAACCGTAATCCAAACATAAACCTAACCCTAACTGTAATTGTAATTCTAACTGTAACCCTGTGATCCTAACTCTAGGCCTCATTATAACTCTAAACCTAACCCAAACCTTAAACCTAACCATAAATTTAAACCTAAGCCTAACCCTAAACATAACCCTATTCCTAACTCTAAACCTAACCCAGAGAATTTCTGCTGTGTTCTGGGAACCACCAGACCCAGTCCTAGATCAGGCCCAGTGAGTGTGTGGGAGAGCTTCCAGCTACCCTGTGCCAGCTGGACCTACTGGTCCCAGCCCAGGCGCAGCATGGGTGAGACCATCTTTCACCCCCTTTGGGAGCCCCCCACCACGCCGCAGCAACTCCCCCACTCTGCCCGCTGAGTAGGAATATCTACCACCTTCTGGGACCCCCAACCTAGTCCTAGCCCAGGCCCGGTGAGTGTGTGGGAGAGCTTCCGGCTACCCTGTGCTGGCATAACCTACTGGTCCCAGCCCAGGCTCAGAGTGGGTGACACCCTCTTTCACCCTCTTGGGATGCCCCCATCATGCCATAGTACCCCCCACACCCTGCCCACAGAGTAAGAATTTCTGTCCTGCTCCAGGAACCCCCAGATCCAGTCCTAGTCCAGGCCCAGTGAGTGTGTGGGAGAGCTGCCTCTCTACCCTACTCCAACTTGTCCCCTCAAGACTCAGCTCAGGCCTGGCATACAGGCCTGGGGTGAAACCCTGCAGCTGTAATCCCTGCAGAGAGAGTAGGGGACAGAACCACCCAGCTAGTCCAGGAGAAGAATATCTTGCTAGAGGGGCACAACAGGTTCACCCCCAAGGGCAGCAGCAGGAAGGAGCTGAACAGAGCAGCCAGACCAAAGCCAGGCACAGCTGGATGAATCCAAACTTTGTAGATATGTACCTGTACTTCAGTAGGTGCTGAGGTTATAACTGCAAGAAAGCTCTACAACAAAGGTCAGAAGAGAGTGCTACACAAAATGACAACAAGAAGGAGCAAAATGCAATCTCACAACCCAAGCCCACGCAAAACAAGTGTGGAGGACACTAATACAGAACAAATTGAGAATCACACAGCTGAAAGCAATGAATCAATGGCCTCCGAAATAAAGAAAGACCTGTAGAAAGGTATAGAGGAACTCAGATTGGAAATGAAAAAAGAAATCCCTGAATTAATAACATCTGCAGTAAAGAATCAAATGCAGAAACATAT
>NW_004524776.1:4405316-4423169 GCF_000260255.1 Octodon degus
ATATAATAGTCAAGATCCCAGAAATTCAGCACAAGAATAATATACTGAAAGCCACTAGAGAAAAGAAGTAGATCACATTCAAAGGAAAATCCATCAGAATTACAGCTGACTTCTCTTCACAAACCATGCAGGCAAGAAGAGCATGGAGCAGAGCACTTCAAGTCCTCCATGAAAACAAATTCCAGTCCAGACTACTATACCCTACAAAACTATCTTTCAAGTTTGATGGAGAAGTGAAATACTTTCATGACAAAGAACAGCTAACAAATTTGATGATGACAAAGCCAACACTAAATAAACTACTGAAAGATGTTCTAGAGAGGAACCAAAATTATCAGAACTCCATGAATGAGATCAGAAGCAACCAACTAAATAGGGCAAGCAATTAAACACAGGAGAAAAAGAAGTAAACGATAACAGGTAAATAACATGTCAATCATAAGTCAATCCATCTAAATTCTAACCATCAATGTAAATGGACTCAATTCATCAATTAATAAATATTGACTGGCACAGTGGATTAGGAAACAAAATCCAACAATATGCTGTATACAAGAAGCACATTTAACTCAAAGATAGCGATAGGATGAAAGTCAAAGGATGGAGGACAATATTACATGTCCAAGCACATCAGAAAAAAGCAGTTGTAGCAATCCTATTCTCATACAGTATCAACTTAAACCAAGAATGATCAAGAGAAATAAAGAAGGCCACTACATACTGGTTACGGGAAAAATTCTAGAGGAAGATGTAACACTCATAAATGCGTATGCACTAAACACGGGAGCACCCAACTATATAAAGCAAATTTTTTTTAAGCAAATCTTAATGGACATGAAAACTCTAATATCAAATACCACAATCTTAATAGGAGACCTTAACACCCCCTTATGCCAAAAAGAAAGGTAAACCAGAAAAAACTTAACAAAGAAATAAATGAATGGAACCAGAGCTTGAAACGAATGGACTTGGTGGACATATACAAAGTGTTCCACCTAAACACAGCAGAATACATATTTTCCTCAGCTGCATATGGGTCATTTTCTAAAATAGACCACATACTGGTCCATAGGTCATGCTTAAGTATATGCAAGAAAACAGAAATTATCCCAGGCACATTATCAGACCACAGTGCAATGAAACAAAATAAATGACAAAAGAAACCAGAAAAAAACCCTTAAATACATAGAAATTAAATGACACCCTACATAGCAATCAATGGGTCACAGATGAAATTAAACAAGAAATTCAAGAATAACGACAGTTCAATGAAAATTCAAGCACAACTTATCGTAATTTATGGGATACGATGAAAGCAGTTCTCAGACGGAAATTCATAGCTGTGAATTCACACATTAGGAAAACAGAACAGTAACAAATAAAGACCCTAATGCTGCACCTTCAACAACTAGAAAAGGAAGAGCAAACCAAACCCAGAGCCCAAAGATGGCAAGAAATCATAAAGGTTACAGCAGAAATTAATTCAATTCAGACAAAGAAAACAAATCAAAGAATTAAAAAAGCAAAACGCTGGTTCTTTGAAAGATTAAATAAAATCGATAAGTCCCCAAGCTATCCTCATACAAAAGAGTAAAGAAAAAGTTCAAATACAAGCAATAAGGAATAAAAAGCGTGTAATTACCACAGACCCATTGGAAACTGAGAAGATTTTAAATAGCTATATTCAGAATCATTACTCTCACAGATTAGAAGACAGAGAAGAAATGGACAGATTCCTAGAAAGGTACAAATTACCACAACTGAATCGACAAGATATAATCACTCTCAATAGCCCAATAACAGTCAGTGAAATACTACATGTAATTAAAAACCTACCGACTAAGAAAAGTCCAGGTCAGGATGGATTCACAGCTGAGATCTACAAGACATTTACAGAAGATGTAGTCCTTATACTCCTCAAACTCTTCCATGAAGTTGAAAAGGAAGCAATCCTCCCAAAATCATTCCTGGAGACAAGTATTATACTGATATCAAAACCAGGGAAAGATGAAACTAAGAAAGAGAACTACAGGTCAATCTCCCTCATGAACATAGATGCCAAAATCATCAATAAAATCACAGCAAATGGACTACAGCAAATCATCAAGAAGATCAAACACCATGACCAGGTAGGATTCATCCCAGGGATGCAAGGATGGTTCAATATTTGAAAATCTATGAATGTAACACAATATATCAAATACAGTGAAAACTAAAAATCACATGATCATCTACATTGATGCAGAAAAGATTTTTGACCAAGTTCAACATTTATTCATGTTCAAAATCCTACAAAAAATTGAAATAGATGGCCTCTACTTCAATCTAGTAAAAGCCATTTATGAAAACCCAACTGCTAAATAATCATAAATGGGGGAAAAGTGAAATCTTTTACTCTTAGATCTGGTACAAGACAAGGATGTCCTCTATCACCATTTCTATTCCATGTAGTTCTGGAATCATTAGCTAGAGCCATTAGACAAGAGAAAGAAATAAAAGGAATAAGAATAGGCAAAGAAGAAGTTAAATTATCTTTATTTGCAGATGACATGATACTTTACTTGGAAGACCCAAAAAACTCCACCAAGAAGCTACTAGAATTAATACAGAAATTCAGTAGCATAGCAGGTTATAAAGTCAATACCCAAAAGTAAATAGCATTCCTCTACACAGATAACAAACACACTGAGAGGGAAATTATACAGACAATAACCTTTACAATAGCACTGAGGAAAATGAAATACCTTGGAATTCATCTAACTAAAGAAGTGAACGATCTTTTCAAGGAAAATTACAGTACTCTGAGAAAAGAGGTCGTAGAGGATTTCAGAAAATGGGAAGATATTCCATGCTCCTGGATAGGAAGGACCAACATTGTGAAGATGGCCATACTCCCCAAATTGCTGGATAGATATAATGCAATCCCTATCAGACTACCACCAACGTATCTCACAGAGGTAGAGCAATCATTCCTAAAATTTTTCGGAACCAGAAATGATCTAGAATAGCAAAGGCAATCCTGGGCAATAAAGACAAGGCAGGAGGCATTACAATTCCAAATTTGAAATTATAGTACAAGGCTACTATGACAAAATCAGCATGGTACTGGCAACAAAATAGACCTGAAGATCAATGGAATAGAGTAGAAGATGCTGAAGCCCCTACAAAGACACTCAGCCACCTTATCTTTGACAAAGTGGTCAAACATACTCACTAGAACAAAGATAGCCTCTTTAACAAATGGTGCTGGAAAACCTGGCTCTCTACATGATGAAAACTAAAACTTGACCCAGGTCTATCACCATGCACTAAACTGAAGTCAAAATGGATTAAAGATCTAAACATTAAAGCAGAGACACTAACTCTCCTGGAAAAGAAAGTAGGAGGAACTCTTGAAGACATAGGGCTGGGCAAAGATTTCATGAACAGAAATCAAATTGCATGGGAAACAGTTGAAAGAATTAACAGCTGGGACCTGTTCTTACTGAGTTTTTTCATATCAAAAGAAATTACCAACGAAGATGAATAGGCAACCCACAAATTTGGGGAAAAAATCATGACAAATAAGTACTCGGACAAAGGTTGGCTCTCTAGAATTTATAAAGAACTAAAAAACACTAGGGCCCCAAAATTTAAAGTTCCAACCCAGAAATGGGCATTCGAGATGAACACACACTTTTCAGAGGATGAAATTAAAGAAGCGAATAAATATATGAAAAAATGCTCCACATCACTAGCCATCTGCGAAATGCAAATTGAAACAACATTGAGATATCATCTCACCCTAGAAAGAATGGCTATCTTAAAGAAATCACCCAACAATAAATGTTGGAGAGGCTGTGGGGAAAAAGGAACCCTTCTCCACTGCTGGTGGGAATGTAGACTGGTGCAATCATTATGGAAATCAGTGTGGAGATTCCTTAGAAAAGTTGGACTGGAAATCCCATTTGAACCAGCTATTCCTCTACTGGGAATTTTCCCAGAGGATCTCAAAACATCATATCATAGTGATATGTATGCCTATGTTTATAGCAGTGCAATTTGTGATAGACAAATCTTGGAAACAACCAAGATGCCTATCACCTGAGGAATGTTTGAAAAAGATGTGGTATTTTTATACAATGGAGTATTTTTCAGCTATTAAGAATGATAAACTGCAAGCCTTTATATTGAAGTGGATGCCACTTGAAGATATAGACGTAAGTGAAATCAACCAGACACACATGTGTAAATATCATATAGTTTCCCTAGTATAAGATCTCAAAGAAGAAATACAAATACAAATACAAGTAAAAGAGAAGCAGTATCTCGAGGACTAACTAATAAAGGGAGAGACAGAAGAGCTAGGAAACATGAAAGTGTCAAGCCATACAGCTATATGTAGAAGATTGGCAAGGCAATGATCCTGAGAATCTCCAGAAGAGTTTTGAATCTAGCAGTTAATTGGAAAGATTCTCACCCTGACTAACTATATATACTGATACCTATAAAATAAGCAACTGAACTGAAGATGGTAATCTGTAATAGTAGTTTTATGCTTGGCATGCCTGTCATCCTGGTCTCCTGAATACGGGTTGCTTGTCATGACATACCAGTTCCTGCTGTGCTGTCTCTTGGGTAGATGATTGTTCAAAAGGAAGGGGTTGGTGAATGAAGGCAGGAGACAGGAAATGAAATGTTGTGGGACTGTCCTGCTTCAAGGTTGTATATAGTTAGATATTTGGACTTATGTGTAAACATAATAAGTATATGCCTGTTTTTAAAAATATATTCTAATGTTTAAATTTTTTTCATCTTATTTTGTAGGGACTTAAAGTTCAACGTATCATACTTAATGAAAAATACCTGTTCCATGTTATGCCTAAGATGTTTGATATTCAAACAGATAGTGTGGTTAAGCTTAACAGCCTAGGTTGTATGGTAATAATAATAAGCTTGTCTTCTGGAGGGTTAACAACCTAAGTTTGCTGACCAAAATTGAGAAAAAGGAGGGCTGCAAGTAAAGCCAACATTTTGGTCCTAGCCTTCCAAGGTCAATTAAGACTCAGGACATATGAGAACTTGTACTCTAACATCATGTAACTCGGTAGTGTCCCAAATTTCCTGATATAGGAGATTATGAGGTCAAATAAGAAAGTGATCAATGATGTAGAGTGTGCCTAAGGAGAGTCACATGGAGAGAAAACATTCTCTCAGGCTTTCACAGAGAGCACATTGGCCAAGCAATGGCTGTGACTCATCCACATGGCTGACACTGACAAAGGTTCTACAATCTGAGGTACAGGATCTGAGGATAAATCCTGAGGGGATTTCACTGACCTTGTCAGACCCAAAAGCTACAACTCTTGTTGCATAAGTCCTGGTTTACCTTGGTCTTTACCATCCAGCAGAAAGTTATAAAAATGAAATATAAGAAGTAAAGCCATGCTATTATGTTGAGCTGTAGGGGACTCAGGTCACCAATTTCTGACATTGCCAGTGAAGCGGAAGACCCAATACTATTTTCGGCTACTGGACTCTTTTAGAATATTTTGCTGAGTTTACATACCTATACTATTTAAATGATGGAACTTAACAAAAAAAGGGGATACAGATGAATGTCCATTTTGTATCTGTATTCAAATTGGTTAGGATAGCTATATAGTTACATTCTCTTAATGAATAGAGTGATTTGTTCTAATGGTGTTTGTAAATAGGATATCATGTCCACATATTATATAGCAATTAACCGGTAGGAAAAATGTATGCAATGTGTTAATTATTGAAGCTGTCCTACCAATTTGGTTTGAAACTGTCTCATTGCTATTTGTTTCTCAATAAAATTATGGAAAAAAATAAACCTAACCCAAAGCAGAACCCTAACTCGAACCCTAAATGTAACCAAAACCCTAAACCTAACTGTAACCCTTAGCCTAACCGTAACAGCCACTCAAACACTAACCATAACTTTAAACCTAATCCTAACCCAAACCTTATCCTTAACGCTAACCATAAATTTAAACATAACGTAAACCTAAACCTTAACCTAAGACTAACCTTAACCAAAACCCTAACCGTAACTCCAACTGTAACCCAAACCATACCCCTAACACTAAGGATAAACATAACATTAAATGTAAACCTAACCCTAACCTTAACTGTATTTCTAAACTTAAATCTAACTGTGACACTAACTCTATCCTTAAGTGTAACTCTGAACCTAAACCTAAACTTAAACTAAACCTAATCCTAACCATAAATCTAACCCTAACTCTAAACCTAACCGTAAATGTAAACCTAAACTTAACCCTAAATGTAAACCTATACCTCTCCCTGATCCTAACTCTAACCCAAACCCTAACCCTCAATGTAACCCTAACCATAACCCAACCTTAACCCTAACCCTAACCCTAAGTCTAACCATAATCATCACACTAACCATAACGATAACCATAAACCCAACCCTAAACCTAACCCTAACCGTAAGCCTAAATTAATCCTAACCATCACCCTAACTGTAACTCTAACCACAACACACAATCTAACCCTCACCCTAAACTTAAATTTTACACTAACCCTAATGGCAAACCTAACTCTTACCCATACTCTAACCCTAACCCTAACCCTAAACATAATGTTAACCCTAAGCCTAACCATAATGCTTACCCTAACCTTAAGTGTCACCCTAATGCTAACCCTAATTGTAACACTAACTATTACCCTAACCATGACATTAAAGCTAAAACTAACCATTACCTGAACACTAAACCTAATCCTAACATTAAGCCTAACCCTAACTCTAACCTTAACACTAACACTAACTCTAATCATAATCCTAATTGTAACCTTAACCCTAAACATAATGCTAACTGTAACCATAACTCTAACCATAACTGTAAACTGAAATCTAACCCTAATCCTAACTGTAAACCTTACACTAACCCCAATGACAACCATAACCTTAACGCTAACTCTTAACCTAAAACTAAGCATAACCTTAACCCTAACCCTATAATTAACCATGATCCTAATGCTAACCCATACTGTAACTCTCTCCCTAACACTAACCCTAACAATAAACCTAACAATAAACCAAACATTAACCCTAACCCTAACTCTAACTGTGACACTAACTGTAACCCTAAACCTAACTCTAAACCTAACGGTAAACCTAAACATAATGTGAACACTTACCAAACCCCTAACACTAAACCTAACTGTAAACCTAAGCCTAACCTTAACTCTAACCCTAAAACTAGCCTAACCCTAACCCTATCCCTTGTAACTGTATCCCTAAACCTGACCCTAGCTGTAAGCCTAACCCTAACTATAAACCTAATCCTAATGATAACCATAAATCTAAACTTAACCCTAAACCTAACCGAAAACTTAACTTTAACACTAACTATATCCCTAACCCTACCGTAAGCTTAATCCTAAACTTAACCCTAATCTAATGCTAACCCTATCCCTAAACCTAACTGAAACTGTAAACCATACCCTGAACATAACCCTAACCATAACTGTAACCATAAACCTAACTCTAAACCTAACAATCACACTAACTGTAACCCTAAGCCTAAATCTAATTGTAACCCTAACAATAACCCTAACCGTAAACATATCCCTAAACCTAACCTTACACATATCCATAACCCGAACCCTAACTATAACCCTAACCATAATCCTGAGCCTAACAGTAGCCCTAAACCTAAAACTACATCTAATGCTAAATGTAAACCTAAACCTTACCATAACTGTACTTTTAACACTAACAATAAACATGACCAGAACCCTAACCCTGACTGTTACTGTAAATCTAACACTAACCTCAAACCTAAAACTAACCCTAACCATGAATCTAACCTAAAAATAAACCTAACCATAACCCTATCATTAACTCTAAATTAAACCAAAGAATAAGCTTAACACTAACTCAGGATACAGGGAGAGGGCAATTGAGACAGGGAAAGATGGCATGTGCCTGTAATACCTGCAACAGTGAGGCTGTAAATAGGGGATCACTACGAGGCCGATCTACTAGTGAAACCCTGAACAACCTGTAGATCCCTCCTTAAAATACAAAAAAAAAAAAAAAAAAAAGGAAAGAAAGATAAAAGAAATTTCACAAAATTCATGAAAGCTACTCCTTTGTTCGGAACATTCTTAACATTTCCAAGCTTACTAAACCTCTAACATAGAAGATTAGGGTGCACTAGGAGTCCGAATGAGTTTTGAGACACTGAACACCCTGTAGACCCTTCCCTAAAATGCAAAAAAGGAAAAGAAAGATAAAAGTAGTTTTACAAACTTCGTGAAAGTTAGTTCTTTGTCCAGAACATACTAAACTTTTCCAAGTTTACTAAACCTCTTACATAGAAGATGAGGGTGTGATAAAACTGGCTGGGGATGTGGTGTAGCAGAAAAGCAGGGTGAAAACAAACAGAGGCCTCCTCAACGAGGACCTGGAAGGCAACATATATTACAGGCTGGGGAACGCAGAAGTTGAGCTAGGGAGATAGTTCAATAGAATAAGCACTTCCCTGGTGTGCCCAAGGGTCTGTGTTCCTTTCCCAGGTGAAGAGGTGGAGAGGCTCGAAGAGGATTCTGGGAGGTCATGAATAGGCTCACAGAGGGCTCAGAGAGCCTCACAGAGGCTGGGAGAGGGCTTGGAGAGGGGACAGACAGGCTCAAAGAGTGTCAGAGAGGGTAAGAGAGGGCTTCCAGAGGCTCAGAGAGGATCCCAGAGGTGAATGGATAGATCTTAGCGAGGCACAGAGGGTCTCGGAGAGTGCTCAGAACAGCTCACAGAAGCTCGAAGAGGGTAGAAGAGGGCTGAGAGAGGATTTGGAGAGGGTCAGAGAGTTTCAGAGAGGATTAAAGAGCATGAGAGGCTTCCAAAACCAGGAGCTAGAAGCCAAGTTTATTACAGCAGCGGCCTGGGTAACACAGAGTTTGAGCCAGGAAGATAGCTCAGTAGAATAAGTGCTTCTCTGGCAAGCCCAAGTGTCTATGTTCAATCCCCAGTTCCAGAAGACTGGGACAAAGGCGACATCAATTCATTCGTTTGAAAATATATTTTTTCAAATTTCAAAGTACAATATACCCACTCTCTTCAGTCAATTCGAAACGTCATGTGATTAGGAACAAAATTTATTAATAGTTGTGGTTGCTTCCTGGAACCTTCTAATTGAGTGATAAATAAAACTCATTCTTAGTTAGAAAATTTTCAGTGATGATTCAATATGCAACACTCTCCATCATTCATTTACATTGAAAACATTGCCTCATGTTCAAGACTCTTGGGTCTTGAACTAATTAAACATTTTAAAAGTGTTAGTACTGGGCTGGCCAAATAACTCATTGGGTTCAAGAGTCTGTATCCCTGCCTAGCTGGCAGCGCCCACAGCATGCAGGGTATATGCAACTGAGACTGGGCATGATGGCATGCGTCTGTAAAACCAGCACTCGCAAGGCTGTAAACAGGAGGATCACTATGAGTCCATTCTCGTAGTGAGACCCTGAAAATCCTGTAGACTCTTTCCTAATTTACAAAAAAGTAAAAGAACAATAAAAGAGATTTTACAAAATTCATGACAGCTAGTCCTTTGTTTGGAACATTCTTAATGCTTACAAGCTTAGTAAACCTCTAACATAGAAGATGAGGGCTGATTAACTATATATACTGATACCTGTGAACTAAGCAACTGCACTGAAGATGATAATCTCTAATGGTAGTTTCATGCTTGCAATGACAGTCATTCAGGTCTTCTGAATACAGACTGCTTGTCATGACATGACAGTTGGTCCTGTGCTGTCTCTCAGGTAGGTGATTGTTTAAAAAGAAGGGGGTGGTGAATGAAGGGAAGAGACAGGAAAAAGGAATGTTGTGGGACTGTCCTGCTTCAAGAGTGTATATGGTTATTTTTGGACCTATGTGTAAACATATGAATTACATAATTTCTTAAGCAATTTTTAAAATATATTCTAATTTTTCAACGTTGTTTCATCATATTCTGTAGGGACTTAAAGTTCGACATATCAATACTTGATGAATAAGTGCTTCCCTGGCAAGCCCAAATGTCTGTGTTTCTTTCCCAGGTGATGAGGTGGAAGGGCTCTACTGGAGCACGAGGAGGTCATGAAGAGGCTCGCAGAGGGCTCAGAGAGGCTGGGAGAGGGCGCAGAGATGGTACAGACAGGCTCAGAGAGTGGCAGAGAGGGTCACAGCGGGCTCTCAGAGACTCAGGGAGGATCCCAGAGGTGTTGGATTTGCACAGAAAGGCTTGTATGAGCTGTTAAATGAAAGCAAGTGTGTTCAGAGAGCCTCAGATAGGCTCAGAGAGGCCTCGGAGAGGTTAATACAAGTATGGAGAGCATTCAGAGTGAATCAGAGAGGCTCAGAGAGGTCACTGAGAGGGATCACAGAGAATCAAAGATAATCGGAGAATTTTGGAGAGGGCATCAAAAGGTTGAGAGAGGTTCAAGAGAGATCAAAGAGGCTGAGAGGGACAGGAGATGAATGCATAAATCTTGGACAGGCACAAGGAGGCATGGAGAGGGCCCAGAGCACCTCAAGGAAGCTTGAAGAGGGTAGAAGTGGGTTCGAAGAGGGCTCAAAGAGATCACAGAGGCAGAGAGGTTTCCACAACCAGGAGCTACAAGAGAAGTGGATTATAGCAAAGGCCTGGGATATACAGAGGAGGAGCCAGGAAAATAGCTCTGTAGAACAAGAGTTTCCGGGACAAGCCCAAGGATCTATGTTCAATCCCCAGTTCCAGGAGACTGGGGCGAAGGCGACAACTATTCATTCCTTTGAAAATATATCTTTTTTAATTTCAAAGTGCAACACACTCCACCGCTCTCTTCAGTCAATTTGAAACATCAAGTGATTAGGAACAAAATTTATTAATCACTGTGGTTGCTTCCTGGAACCTTCAAATAGAGCCAGAACGAAAACGTGGATAAAGTCCAGAAAATTTTCAGTGACAATTAAGTATGCCACACTCTGCATCACTCACTTACGTTAAAAAAAAAGTGGCCTCATGTTCAAGACTCTTTGTTCTTGAACTAATTCAATGGTTTTTTTAAATTTTTATTTATTTGTGTGTGTGTGTGTGTGTGTGTGTGTGTGTGTGTGGCCAGCTCAGCCCAGCAGGGGCGGGCTGGCTGGCATGTGGTGCTGGAGGATTGAACCACGGTCCCTGTGCTTTGCTAAGCTTGTCCTAAGTAGGTGCTTTAGACCACTGAGCCATCTCACCAGCCCCTAATTCAATGTTTTAAAACTGTTAATATGGGGCTGGCAAGTAGGTCAGTGGATTGAAGAGCCTGCAGGCCCTGCCAAGCCGGCCCCGCCCTCGAGATGCAGGGTGTAGGCAACTGAGAGTGGGCATGATGACATGCCTCTGTAATAAAAGCACTCGCGAGGCTGTAAACAGGAGGATCACTACGAGTCTGATCTAGTGGTGAGACCCAGAACACCTGTAGGCCCTTCCCTATAATATAAAAAAGGAAAAGAAAGGTGAAAGAAATTTGACAAAATTCATGAAAGCTAGTCCTTTGTCCGCAATATTCTTAACTTTTCCAAGCTTACAAAATCTCTAAAATAAAAGATGAGGGTGTGACAAACTTCCTGGGTAGGTGGTGTAGCAGAAAAGGAGGAAGAAATCAAACAGAAGCCTCCGCAAGCAGGACCTGGAAGGCCACATTTATTATAGCCTGGGGAATACAGAATTTGAGTCAGGGAGATAGTTCAATAGAATAAGTGCTTCCCTGCAAGCCCAAACATCTGTGTTCCTTTCCCAGGTGACCAGGTAAAGAGGCTCGAAGGGGGTTGTGGGAGGTCATTAAGAGGCTCCCAAGGGCTTGGAGAGCTACAGAGAGGCTGGGAGAGGGCTCGCAGAGGGAAGAGAGAGGCTCAGAGAGTGTGAGAGAGGGTCAGAGAGGGCTCCAAGAGGCTACCAAAGGTGTCACAGTCACTCAGAGAGGCTCGGAGAAGCTCGGAAATGCCAGGGAGCGTGTTCAGAGAGGTTCAGACAGTCTCACAGTGGCCTCGGAGAGGTTCGCACAGGCTCAGCGAGGGTTCAGAGTGGCTAGGAGAGGCTCGTAAAGGGCTAGGACAGGGCTCAGAGAGGTTCAGAGAGGTTCGGAGAAGCTCAGAGTGGGTTGCAGAGGGTTCGGAGAGTCTCGGAGGGGGTTCGGAGAACCTCAGTGAAGGCAGGGAGAGGGCTCAGAGATGAATGGTAGATCTTAGAGAGGCTCAGAGAGGCTCCGCGAGGGCTCAGAGCAATTCACAGAAGATGGAAGAGGGTAGAAGAGGGATTGGAGAGGCTAGGAGGGTCTCAGAGAGGCTCACAGAATCAGAGAGGCTTCCACAAGCAGGAGCTAGAAGCCAAGTGGCTTGTACCAGTGGCCTGGGTAACACAGAGGTGGAGCCAGGAAGATAGCTCAGTAGGACAAGTGCTTCCCGGGCAAGCCCAAGGATCTATGTTCAATCCCCAGTTCCGGGAGACTGGGGCTAAGGCAACACCGATTCATTCTTTTGAAAATATATCTTTTTTAATTTCAAAGTGCAACACACTCCACCAATCTCTTCAGTCAATTCGAAACATCAAGTGATTAGGAACAAAGTTTATTAATAGCTGTGGTTGCTTCCTGGAACCTTCTAATAGAGCCAGAACTAAAACGAAGATAGAGTCTAGAAAATTTTCAGTGACGATTCAGTATGCAACACTCTCCATCATTCACTTACATTAAATAAATGGCCTCATGTTCAAGACTCTTGGTTCTTGAACTAATTCAAAGTTTTAAAGTGTTAATACTGGGCTGGCGAGTAGCTCAATGGATTGAAGAGTCTGCAGGCCCTGCTGAGCCGAGTCCACCCCCAGGGTGCAGCGTGTAGGCAACTGAGACTGAGCATGATGGCATGCCTGTGTAATACCAGCATTCACGAGGCAGTAAACAGGAGGATCACTACGAGTCCGATCTAGTGGTGAGACCCGGAACACCTGTAGACCCTTCCCTAAAATACAAAAAAGGAAAAGAAAGGTAAAAGAAATTCCCAAGATTCATGAAAACTAGTCCTTTGTCTGCAACATTCTTAACTTTTTCCAAACTTACAAAATATCTAACATAGAAGATGAGGATGTGACAAAACTGGCTGGGTAGGCGGTGTAGCAGGAAAGCAGGAAAAAAACAAACAGAAGCCTCTGCAAGCAGGACCTAGAAGGTCAAGTTTCTTATAGCCTGGGGAACACAGAAATTGAGCCACGGAGATAGTTCAATAGAATAAGTGCTTCCCTGCAAGACCAAGCATCTGTGTTCCTTTCCCAGGTGACGAGGTAAAGAGGCTCGAAGGGGATTCCGGGAGATCACTGAGAGGCTTCCAGAGGGTTTGGAGAGCCTCAGAGAGGCTGGGAGAAGGCTCGTAGAGGGAACAGAGAGGATCAGAGAGTGTGGGAGAGAATCAGAGAGGGCTCCAAGAGACTCAGAGAGGCTACCAGAGGTGTTACAGTCACTCAGAGAGTCTCGGAGAAGCTTGGAAATGCTGTGGAGTGTGTTCAGAGAGGTTCAGACAGTCTCACAGAGGCCTCGGAGAGGTTCGCACAGGTTCAGTGAGGGTTCTGAGGGTCCCAGAGACGCTTCTAAAGGGCTCGGATAGGGCTCCAAGAGATTCGGAGAGGTTCGGAGAAGCTCGGAGCGGGTCGCAGAGGGTTCGGAGAGTCTTGGAGGGGGTTCGGAGAACCTTGGTGAGGGCAGTGAGAGGGCCCAGAGATGAATGGACAGATCTTTGAGAGGCTCAGAGAGGTTCGGTGAGGGCTCAAAGCTGCTCACAGAAGCTGGAAGAGGTGGTGATCTGTGATTCTAAGTGTGAGTTCTTAACACAAAAGAGTAATTATGCTGAAGCGTCTTTGGGAATCAGGGCACTCCAATACCTCTTCCATATACAGCACAACACAGAATTTGGACTAAAACATCACTTTGGTAACGGAAGTAATTTACTATTCTGCACTGTGCAGGAGTGGTAAATCATTCAGTCACCTAGGAAAAAGCATCCGTGAAGTTTGTGACTTTCCTGCTTGAGGAGCATAGAAACTGCAGAAGGTTGATTTCTCTACCTTTCATTCCTACGGAAAAATAGCCAGACACACATTTCAAGACTCCAGTGCCCTAAGGAGAGCTGCTTGTTTCTACTCCATGATTTGTTTCTCTAAGTGTGAGTTCTTAACGCAGCAGATTCGGCTCAGGTCCAGCTTCTTTGTGAAACAGGGCAAATCAATGTGTGTTTGAGGGTACGGCAAAATACAGATCTCTGGATAAAATGTCACTTTTGAAACTAACGTAATTCACAATTCTGTCCTTTGCCAAGAGTGGCAAATCACTCAGTCTCCTAAGCAAAGCATCCATGAAGTTTGTGTCTCTCCACCTGGTTGTACACAGAACCTGAAGAAGGTTGTTTTCTCTCCCTTTCAAACATAGGGGAAAAGAGCCAGAAAAACGTTTCTTCTCCACTCCCCTAGGGAGAGCTGCTTGTTTCTACTCTATGATTTGGATTTCTAAGTGTGAATTCTTAAGGTAGAGGAACCAGCTAAGCTCCAGCTTCTTTGGGAAGCAGGGCACTCCAAAGCCTCTTCCCATATACAAAGAAGTACAGAAATCTGGCTAAAATATCACTTTCATAACTGAAGTATTTCATATTTCCACGTTGTGCCAAGAGTGGCAAACCATTCAGTCTCCTAAGCAAAAGCATCTGTGAAGATTGTGACTTTCCACCTGGTGGTGAAGAGAAACTGCAGAAGGTTGTTTTCTCTTCCATTCTTTCCTATGGGCAAAGAGCCAATAACATTTTTCAAGATGCCAGTTCCCTAAGGAGAGCAGCTTATTTCTACTCAATGATTTATATTACTAAGTGGGAATTCTTGATGCAAAAGAGTCAGTTAAGCTCCAGCTTCTCTGGGAAGCAGGTTACAGCAATGCCTATTCTCATATGCAGCGAAACACAGATTTTTGGCTAAACCATGACATTTGCAACTGAAGTAATTCACTATTGCATGCTCTGCCAAAGGGGACAAATCATTTTGTCTTATAAGAAAAGCATCCTTGAAGTTTGTGACTTTCTAGGTGGTGTTGCAGAGAAAATGCAGAAGGTTGTTTTCTCTCCCTTAATTCTTATTGGAAAAGAGCCAGAAAATCGTTTCAAGACTCCATTTCCCTAAGGAGAGCTGCTTGTTTCTCCTGCATTATTTGTCTTTTAACATGTGAGTTCTTAACGCACAAGAGTCAGCTAAGCTTCAGCTTGGTTTTGAAGCAGGGCACTCCAATATCTGTAGCCATATACAGGGAAACACAGAAGACTGGGTAAAACTTCACTTTTGTAACTGAAGTAATTCATAGCTTTGCACTGTACCAAGAGAGGCAAATCTTTGAGTTTCTGAAGCAAAAGCATCCGTGTAGTTTGTGACTTTCCAGCTGGTGGTGCAGAGAAACAACAGAAGGTTGTTTTCTCTCCCATTCTTTCTTATGTGAAAAGATGCAGAAACTCATTTCAAGACTCCAGTGCTGTAAGGACAGCTGCTTATTTCTACTCCGTGATTTGTTTTTCTAAGTGTGAGATCCGAATGCAGAATGGTCAGTTAACCTGCAGCTTCTTTGCAAAGCTGGGCACTCCAATGCCTTATCCCATATACAGAGTAACATAGAACTCTGGCTAAAATATCACTTTTGTAACTGAAGTCACACTTCTGCACTGTGCCAACAGTGGCAACACAATCAGTCTCCTAAGCAAAAGCATCAGTGAAGTTTGTGATTTATCCAGCTGGTCATAAATACAAACTGAAGAAGTGTGTTTTCTCTCCTTTTCATTCCTATGGATAAGAGCCAGAAACACATTTCAAGACATCAGTGCCATAAACAAAGCTGCTTGTTTCTTCTCCATGATTTCTGTTTCTAAGAGTGAGTTTTTAACCCAGAAGGGCCAGCTAAGAACCAGCTTCTTTGCAAAGCAAGGCAATAAAATGCCTGTTCTCATATAAAGAGAAATACAAAAGTCTGGCTAAAATATCAGTTTTGTAACTGAAATCATTCATAATTCCGTACTATGCCAAGGGAGGCAACACCTTCAGTTCCTAAGATGAAGCATCAGTGAAGTTTGTGACTTTCAAGCAACTGCTGAAGAGTGGTTTCTCTTCCATTCATTCCTAAGGGAAAAAAGTCTGAAAAAATTTCAAGTCTCCAGTGCCCTAAGCAGAGTTACTTGTTTCTTCTCCATGATTTTTGTTTCCAAGTGTGAGTTCTTAATTCAGAAGAGAGAGCTAAGCTCCAGCTTCTTTGGGAAGCAGGGCACTCCAATGCATGTTCTTGTATACAGAGCAAAACAGAACACTGGCTAAAACTTCAGTTTTGTAACTGAAGTAATTCACACTTCCACACTGTGCCAATAGTGGCTATTCATCCAGTCTCCTAAGAGAAAGCATATGTGAAGTCTGTGACTTTCTAGATAGAGGTGAAGAGAAACTGCAGAAGGGTGTTTCTCTAACATTTATACCTGAGGGAAAAGAGCCAGAAACTCATTTCAAGTCTGCAATTACCTAGGCAGAGCTGTTTATTCTTTTCCATGTTTTGTTTCTGTAAGTGTGAATTTTTTAAAGCAGCAGAGCCAGATAAGCCTTAGCTTCTTTGGGAAGCATGGCACTCCAATTCCTATACCCGTATACAGAGAAAAAAGAACATTAGATAAAATATCACTTTTATAACTGATGTGATTCACATTTTCGCACTGTGCAAGGAGTGATCACTCATACAGTCTCCTAAGAGAAAGCATCCATGAAGTTTTGGAATTTCCAGGTTGTGGTGAAGAGAAACTGCAGAAGGGTGTTTTCTCTCCCATTTAGTCCTATTTGAAAAGAGCCAGAAACTCGAATCAAGACTCTAGTGCCCTAAGCAGAGCTACTTGTTTCTTCTCCATGATTTCTAAGAGTGAGTTCTTAACAGAGAAGAGCAAGCTAAGCTCCAACTTCGTTGGGAAGCAGGAATTGAAATGCCAGTTCCTGTATACAGAAAACACAGAATACTGGCTAAAACTTCATGGCTGCAACTGAAGAAATTCAGACTTCTGCACTGTGCCAAGAGTGGCAACTCATTCAGTCTCCTAAGAGAAAACATCTGAGATGTTTGTTACTTTTGATCTGGTGGTGCAGAGAAACTTCAGAATGGTGTTTTCTCTCACATTTATTCCTATGCGAAAAGAGCGAGAAACATGTTTCAAGAATTCAGTGCCCTATTCAGAGATGCTTATTTATTCTCTATGAATTGTGATTCTAAGGGTGAGTACTTAATGGAGAAGATCCAGCTAAGCTCCAGCTTCTTTGGGAAGCAGGGCCCTCCAATGCCTGTTCCTGTATACAGCAAAACACAGAACTCTGGCTAAAACATCACTTATGTAACTAAAGAAATTCATGGTTTCATGCTGTGCCAAGAGTGGCAATTCTTTCAGGTTTCTAAGAGAAAACATACATAAAGTTTGTGACTTGCCAGCTGGAAGTGCAGAGAATCTGAACAAAGTTGGTCTCTCTCCCATTCATTTCTAAATTAAAAGAGCCAGAAACACGTCTCAAGATTCCAGAGCCATAAGGAGAACTGATTGTTTGTACTCCATCATTTGTGTTACAAAGTACGAGTTCTTAACACAGAACAGCCAGCTAAGCTCCAGATTCTTTCAAAACAGGGGCATGCCAATGCAAGTTCCTGTATACAGCAAAAGAAGATTTGTCTATCACAAACTGTGCTGCTATAAACATAAGCACACATATATCCCCTATGATATGATGTTTTCAGATCCTCTGCAAAAATTCCCAGTAAAGGAATAGCTGGTTTAAA
>NW_004524776.1:4424610-4425565 GCF_000260255.1 Octodon degus
AGAGGACATGCTTGCCTTGTACCAGATCTAAGAGTAAAAGATTTCAGGTTTTCCCCATTTAGGATTATGGTAGCTGTTGGGTTTTCATAAAGGGCTTTTACCAGATTGAAGTAGAGGCCAGCTATTCCAATTTTCTGTAGGACTTTGAACATGAATGAGTGTTGTACTTTGTCAAAAGCCTTTTCTGCAGCGATGGAGATGATCATATCGTTCTTTGTTTTCACTCTATTGATATAGGGTATTACATATATAGATTTTCGAATATTGTACCATCCTTGCATCCCTGGGATGAATCCTGCCTGGTCGTGGTGCATGATTTTCTTGATGATTGCTGTATTCTATTTGCTAGTATTTTATTGAGGATTTTGGCATCTATGTTGATGAGGGAGTTCGGCCTGTAGTTCTCTTTCTTAGTTGCATCTTTCCCTGGTTTTGGAATCAGTATAATACTTGCCTCTATGAATGATTTTGGGAGGATTGCTTCCTTGTCAATTTCATGGAAGAGTTTGAGGAGTATAGGGACTATATCTTCTGTAAATGTCTTGTAGAATTCAGCTGTGAATCCACTGACTTGGAACCCTCTGAAGCCCCTATGAACACACTCAGCCACCTTATCTTTGACAAAGGGGCCAAATATAGTTACTGGAAGAAAGATAGCCTCTTTAACAAATGGTGGTGGAAAAACAGGTTCTCTACAAGTCAAGGACCTGGACTTTTCTTTGCTGGTAGTTTTCTAATTACATCTTGTATTTCATTGGCTGTTATTGGGCTATTGAGAGTTGTTGTATCTTGCCGATTCAGTTGTGGTAATTTGTACCTTTCTAGGAATCTGTCCATTTCTTCTGTGTATTCTATTCTGTGAGAGTAAAGATTCTCAAAGTAGCTATTGATAATCTTCTGAATTTCCGCTGAGTTTGTGGTAATTGCACCCTTTTCATTCCTTATTGCTTGTATT
>NW_004524776.1:4454529-4455552 GCF_000260255.1 Octodon degus
GCCTCCCAAATGGGTGGAAGAGTGTCTCACAGACACTGCGGCTGGGCTGGGACAACTAGGTCCCTCCAACGCAGGGTAGGCTGAAACTGTCCCACACACTCACTGGGACTGGGCTAGGTCTAGGTCTGGGGGTTCCAGGAACACAGCAGAAATTTCTACTCGGTGGGCGGGATAGGGGAAGGGCTACAGAGAGGAGGGGGGTCCCAAGGGCATGAAAGAGGGTCTCACACAAATTGCACCAGGGCTGTAATCAGTAGGTTACACCAGCACAGGGAAGCTGGAAGGTCTCCAACACACTCACTGGGCCTGGGATAGAACTGGAACTAGGAGTCTTGAAACAAGTTTCTGGCTCTTCTAAATAGGAATGAAAGGGAGAGAAAACAACTTTCTGCAGTTTCTCGGCACTAAAAGCAGGAAAGTCACAAACTTGATAGATGTTTTTTCTTAGGAAAGTGAATGATTTGCCACTCTTGGCATACTGCAGAAATGTGAATTAATTCAGTTACAAAAGTGACGTTTTAGCTAGAATTCTGTGTTTCGCTGTATATGGCAACAAGCATTTGATTACCCTGCTTCCCAAAGAAGCTGGAGCTTAGCTGGCTCTTTCACATTAAAATTCACACTTACAAAGGCAAATCATGGAGTAGAAACAAGAAGCTCTCCTAAGAGAATTGGAGTCTTGAAACGGGTTTCTGGCTCTTTTTCCGTAGGAATGAATGGGAGAGAAAACAAACTTAGGGAGTTTCTCTGCACCACCAGCTAAAAAGTCACAAACTTCACAGATGCTTTAGCTTAGGAGACTGAATGATTTGTGACTTTGAAGAGCACGGAATTGTGAACTACTTCACATAAAGATGTGACATTTTATCCAGAGATTTCTGTTTCGTGGTTTACGGGAACAGACATTGGATTGACATACTACACAAAGAAGTTAGAGTTTATTTGACCCTTCAGCATTAAGAACTTTTACATAGAAACAAAAATGATGGAGTAGAAACAAGCAGTTCTACTTAGGGCACGGGA
>NW_004524776.1:4455652-4462115 GCF_000260255.1 Octodon degus
TGAATTCTATGTGACATATACAGAAGATGTAGTCCCTATACTCCTCAAACTCTTCCATGAAATTGAAAAGGAAGCAATCCTCCCAAATTCATTCCTGGAGGCAAGTATTATACTGATACCAAAACCAGGGAAAGATGCAACTAAAAAGAGAACTAGAGGTCTATCTCCCTCATGAACATAGATGCAAAAATCCTCAGTAAAATCCTAGCAAATAGAATACGGCAAATCATTATGAAGATTATATGCCATGACCAGGTAGGATTCATCCCAGGGATGCCAAGATGGTTCAATATACACAAATCTATCAATGTAGTACAATATATGAATAGAGCCAAATCCAAAAACCACATTATCATCTCCATTGTTGCAGAAAAGGCTTTTGACAAAGTCCAACATTCATTCGTGTTCCAAGTCCTGCAGGCAATTTCTTTGCATCATCTTGCAGCTGTTGAATTTTTATTTCTTGTCTCTTTGTAAGTTTGAAGAGATCTTTCCTTTCATGTTCATTAGCTGCACCACTATTTTCAAGATCTGAAAATTTATCTTCAGTTTCATTTGAACTGCATTTTTTTCTTTTTTGGTGTAACCGGGATTGAACTCTGGCCCTTGTGCTTGCCAAGTAAGCACTTATTCTACTGAGCTATCTCCCCAGCTCCCTTCAGTTTCATTTGAACAAATCTTCCAGTATTCGTTGGAATTCTTAATATCCTGGATATCTGTTTGACTCTGTTTCATACATTCTAATTCTTTCATGTATTGTTCTTTCAAGGTTTCCAATCATTTTTCTATACTTCTCTATTTTTATCTATGTCTTCTTTAGAAGTACTGAGCAGTTCTTTCATGATTGTTGTCTTTTCTATTTTTACCTGGGTGATTATTTGTGATTTGATTTCTTCTGTAGCCCAATGGAATTGATTCTTTACTTCAGTTGCTATCATTTCAAAAATTTCAGCTGTGTAATTTCCCAGTTCTTCTATGTCCATGTCTCCTCAACTTATTTGGTTTGGACTGGAGGTATGAAACTTTTTGACAATTTCCAAGCTCCTGAATTTCACCAGGACTCAGAGCTTCTTCCATAATAGTGGGTAGATGGGTCTTGGCTCAGTGAGTATCCCAAAGCTTTCTGGAGATAAGCTGGGCTTCCAAGAGTATCATAGGTGAGCCTTTGTTCAGGCAGTTGTCTTGGGCTCAGCATTGCTTCTATAGTTGTGGGGTGAGTGGGGCAGGGCCCTTCAAGGTTCTTGAAAGTGTCCAGGCTCAACTTGTCTTCTGAAACAGTCTGATTTCTTTTCTTTTCTTTTCTTTTCTTTTCTTTTCTTTTCTTTTCTTTTCTTTTCTTTTCTTTTCTTTCTTCTTTTCTCTTCTCTTCTCTTCTTTTCTTTTCTTTTCTTTTCTTTCTTTCTTTCTTTCTTTCTTTCTTTCTTTCTTTCTTTCTGGAATCGGTGATTGAACTCAGACCCTTGTACTTGCCAGGGAAGTGCTTATTCTAAGGAGCCATCTCCCTGGCCTCAGTCTAATTTCTTTTGTAATATTTACCTATCAAAATCCAGAATAAGAAAAAAGGCAGGGCAATAAGATGTGCTTCAACCTTGAAAAGCATAGACAGTAGTCAAGCATGGTAGCTCACACCTGTAATCACAGTACTCCAAAGGCTAAGACAGGAGGATTACTGGGCGTTTGAGGCCAGGCTCAGTTATTAAGTTCTCCACTATACTTCACTATGTTATACTGCACCACAAAGCAAAAACCTGTCCCCAAAATAAATAAATACAAGTACAGGAAGATGCTGAACATAGTGGCATGTCCCTATAATCCTAGCATATCAGAGGTTGAAATAGAAGGATCACTGCAAATTGTAGAACAACATAGTCTACAAAATAAGCTCTAGACCAATCAGCCTGGAGTATATAACAGACTCTGTCTTAAACAAACAATGCAAAATCAATCAAATAAAAAAGGCACAGTCAGGAATTTGCCCCTGTCTTACCTACCCTTGACTGAAGGGTAAGTATATCTTGCCCAAAGTGTGATAGAAAGCCAAACAAAGGAAAATTTATAGAAGCCCTGGACTCAGACAGCCTGGCCTACAACCATGGGAGCTCCAAGCCCTCACTATGTGACCTCAGTAACTTATCAGTCACCTCACTTCACAAAAATGGCAAGGATAATAATGTGCATTATTATTGCATTGTATTAAAATGACAGATTCAGTTCCACAGTTGCTAAGGGCCTAATAAGTCTGTGTACAGACCTGTGAATTCTCCTTTCTCTTTCCATGTAAACATTCATTAGTACATACACTGGGGGATAATGAATGACAAATACTGGATATTTATCTTCATGACATCAGAAAAACAACTTGAATTAAGTAAGCTGGAGAGTATAGTACTTGAGTCTGAAAACTGAATAAATCAATATATTACCAGACATTAAGGAGGATAAGTATGTAGGCTTATTCCATACTGCCCCATCACGAGGTATCTACATCCTAATCTCTTTAACCTGTGAGTATTGTCTTACGTGCCAAGGGGGATGGGCAACTTTGCAGGTGAATTAAATTTCTGATTTTCCAGCTAGGACTTGAATGAAACATATGTATGGAAATTCAGGATTCTTCTTTTTTGTGAACATAAAGGAGAGGAGATAAAAGAGAGACAGAGAGACAGACACAGAGACAGACGCAAAGAGACAGTGACACAAAGAGAGACAGAGAGACGGAGGTACACAGAGAGCTAGAGACAGAGGCAGACAGAGACTCTAGAGGTCAGAGAACAATAGAACAAAAAAAAAATCAGAGACTGGAGTGATGTGGCCAGAAGTTAAGGGATGCCAGCAGCATCAAGTCCTAGAAGAAAGAAGGAATGAAGTCTTTTACCCAAGATGTTCTCAAGGTGACAAAACCTGCTGACACCTTGATTTTAGGCTTCTGGCCTCTAAGACAATGAGAAAATAAATTTCTGTTATTTTATGTCATCCACAATTTTTGCAGCATCTCTGAGGATAATCTAGCAAGGAAACAGAGTAGGGGCCTCCAAAACAGCTGCAGGTGAAGGACTGCTGTGCTGATTCTTGTAGTCTTCTGACTTCATTTCCCACCACCTCTTAAGGTAGCACCACCCCAGCACTAAGTGGGTCTTGACTACACAAAACTCCTCCATTTACTTGAATCTGTGTTTAACTGTTTCCTTTGTGCGACCTTCCTAGACCATTCTATTCCTGATGGCACCTCCATCTCTTCCATTTCCCCCATGTCACTTGCATTATCCTCATAGTGTTTAATGCTGTCCTGTAAACTGGTTAAGGGCAGACTATATGCCAAGCACATATAAGTATACTGAGAACAAGATAAAAGAAAATCTGCTCTCATGTTAAGCTTGTCAGGCTGGCCACATAGCTCAGTGGATTAAAGCATCTGCAAGCAGGCTTAGGGGCTGGGGGCTCAATCCTCAGGCCTGCTGGGCTGGCCCCGTCCCCCAGGGTGTGCTGAGATGGCAATTGAGACTGGGTGTAATGGTGTGCCTGTAATCCCACCCTGAACACCAAGTAGACCCTCCCCTAAAATACAAGAGAGAGAGAGAGAGAGAGAGAGAGAGAGAGAGAGAGAGAGAGAGAGAAGAAAAGTTTACCTTCTCTTGGGGACAGACAACAAACAAGTAACATAGATGCGATATGTCACATAATAGTTATGCAGAGTCCAATAATAAGACTGAGGAGGGTGAAGGGTGCTAGGGCAAAGAAGAGGTGATGGTAATTTATTTTTAATGCTTAAAAGATGACTCAGTAAGTGACATTTAGGCTGAAATGTGAAGGAAGTGAGGGAAAGAGCCATGCAAACAACAGGAAGAGCTTAATAGGCACAAGGCCCTAAGACAGGTGTGTGCTTGACATGGCACTCTAGTACCAGACATCAAGCAGAGAGGCCCCATGAAAATCAAAAAGGCTGTACAAGAAGAGTAGGTTTGCAGTATGTAGCATTCCGTGCCTGGGCCCTTCATATCACAACTGTAGCCCTCTGAGAGCCTCAACTTTCTTCAGATCCACCTGGAAAATCCTACAATAAAGTGACTCACAGGGATATAACAATGGGGAGGGTGTGGAGCAAGTGCCAGAAAATAAAGTAAAGGTACATAATTCAAGGCCCATGGTGAGCACCTGGGAAAACCTGCCATCTACAGACTGAAAGGATGGGGAGGGAAAAAGGCAAGTTTCCCACATTGCAGCAAAGACTACACCACAGGAACTTTCTGTATCCTGATGATCTAGGGAGGGCTACTCATAGGGATCAGTGTTGGAAATGAGTGAGAGGAGGTATCATTTGTGGACAAGACTGCAACTATATCTTATGACTGGGACAGTGAGGGGCCCTTACCGATTTTAAATTCTACATGAATATCCCTGTACAGTGGCATTTTCTATAAGCCATCACTGCCTTCTGGTTCAACATGATTGCTGTAGCTGACTCCATTCATTTTCACAGATGTACAGTGTTTCATTGTAGTACTGCATTTGTGAATTCCTTTAATTGTTAGAAACGCAGGTTGTTGCAGTTACTCATTGGTATAGAGATTTTTCACCATGCTTTCTACCACAGGGATACAAGAGTTATCTAATTGTGTATACCCAAAAGTAGAATTGTCAGTTTGTATGAGTATTACGCTTTGTCAATTGTGTCACATTTGCCAACTTGCTTTCCAATGCTAGAGAGCCCACATACTTTCCAACCAAACACTGGACAGTTCTGTTGCTCATATCACTGCCAATGCTCCACAACAACATGTTTGTAAAGGGCCAGCCAAATAGCTCAGCATATTAAAGCTCCTGCAAGCAGGTGCAAGGGTCAGGGGTTTGATCCTTGGGCATGTTGAGATGGCAATTGAGACTGGGAGTGATGGTGAGTGCCTGTATTCCAGCTCTTGGGAGTCTGTAAACAGGTGGATCACTATAAGTCTGATCTAGTAGTGAGACCCTGAACACCCTGTAGGGCCTTCCCTAAAGTAGAAAAACAAAAATGTTTATAAGCCTTTTTTTCAGTTGTCACTATGGCTAAAATTGGGTACCACTGCTGCCTAATGCAACTAAGCTTCTTTCTATCCACAGGCTGTTACTAAGACCCCAAAGCTTCATCAGTCATAGAGCTTTTTCAGGGACAGCTGAGTCTAGGGTGTATAATCCTGGAGTTGTGGGCATAAGACCTGTAAATCAGTTCACTGTTTGTAAATCAGTTCATAGTTATGCTAGGATTAAGGGAAGAGTGTTATACCCATTCTCTGATGGGTAGTCTGCATATGACATAAGGGACAGAAAGAGTTTTACCTGCCCTCTTTTGTTGTTTCTTCTGTGTTCAGCTACCATTAACTGTTGCTCCTCTGTCATGTGCCATCCTTCCCTGGAGCCAGCCAATTATGGATGGAACCTTATAAACTGTGGGCTAAATAAACCTTTCTCCCTTTAACTTTGGGTGTCAGGTAGTTTGACTCAGCAATAAGAGAAAAGAAACTACAACAGTTGGTATGAGAAGCTATGAAAAGAGAGTAGTAGTAGAAAATTTGCTGAAGCAGTGGTAATACAATAGGGTGAGAGGTGCTACAGTTTCTGTTTATGAGCCACTGAAAGATTCAAATGTCAGTTTAAAATCAATTTCTTGCTCTACCCGGTGGCCTTCATTGGGCTGCTAAGCTATTTGAGGGTCAAATTCTTGGGATACTGGCAGGGAAGAGTTGGAAATTGATCATATGTGAGAGTGCAGGACAATGCCTCAGTGACTAAAACAGTCAAACTACCTCAATCCTGAGAAAAGCATTCTGCCTGGCCTATTAGTCACTAGGCAACCTTGTGTCACAGGATACTAACTTTGCAAAGGTATACATAAATGCCTCTACTATTGTTTTTTGGATCTTTTGCCAATCGAGCATGGGCCACCACATGACCCCAGCTATTATCTCTTGTCTTTATTGTCTAAATTCTCTCACTGTTTTCTCCCAGGGACCATGGAGAAACCAACGAATCCTTATAGGGAACATCAGAGGAGACCCGGCCCTGGGGGACACACAGCCTTGTCCACAGTGAAGTCATCATGAGTGAGGAGACAGAGGAAGTGGCAAAGAAAGGTTGGCATAGGACTGGATGTGGTGTAGGATGGGCCTAACATGTGGGGCTGGAGGAGAAAACAACATGGGAAGGAAAGTGGGAATGAGTCTGAGAGATGCTGTGGTGGGTTGTGGAATGAAGAAGAGAATGAGAGGATTAGATTCAGTCTTAGCCCAGGTCATGGTGAGTGTGTGGGAGAGGTTCCTTCTACCCTGTGCTGGCAGGACCTGCTGGTCCCAGAGAAGGTGCAGCATGGGTGAGACCCTCTTCTACCCCCTTGGGACCACCCACCACTCCACAGTACCTCCCAACCCTGCCCACCAAATGAGAATCTCTGCCACTTTCTGGGGACCCCCAGATCCAGTCCTAGCCCAGG
>NW_004524776.1:4462215-4464320 GCF_000260255.1 Octodon degus
GCTCTTTTGCATTAAGAACACATACTTAGAAACACAAATCATGCAGTAGAAACAAGCAGTTCCACTTAGGGCACTGGAGTCTTGAAGGGTCTCGCTGGCTCTTTTCCCACAGGAATGAATGGGAGAGAGAACAACCTTCTGCAGTTTCTTTGCACCACCAGCTGAAAAGTCACAAACTTCACGGATGCTTAATTTAGGAGACTGAATGAGTTGCCAGTGTACACAGCGTGGTATTGAATTACTTCAGTTACAAAAGTGACGTTTTAGCCACATTTCAATGTTTCAGTATATACAGTAACAGGCAGTGGGGTGCCATGCTTCCCCAAAAAGCTGGAGCTTAGTTGGCTCTTCTGTGTTCAGAACTCTCACTTCGAAACACAAATCACGGAGTAGAATCAAGCAGCTCTACTTAGGGGACTGGAGTCTTCAAACGTGTTTCTGGCTCTTTTCCCATAAGAATGAAACAGAGTGAAAACAACCTACTGCATTTACTCTGCACCACCAGCTTCAATTTCACTAACGTAACAGATGATTTGCTTAGGAGACTGAATGATTTCTCACTCTTGACATATCGCAGAATTTTGAATTACTCCAAATAAAACAGTGACATTTTAGCCAGAGTACTGTTTTTCATCATACACGAAAGAGGCTTTGGAGTGCCTTGCTTCCGAAACTATCTGGAACTTGGCTGGCTCCTCTGCATTAATAACTCACACTTGGAAACATAAATCATGGAGTTGAAACAAGCAGCTCTAATTAGGGGAATGGAGTCTTAAAAATGTTTCTGGCTCTTTGCTCTTAGAGATGAATGGGAGAGAAAACAACCATAGGAAGTTATTCTCCACCACCACCTGAAAAGTCCAAAAGTTCACAGATGCTTTGGATTAGGTGAGTGAAATATTGGCAACTCTTTGTACAGCACGGAATTGCAAATTACGTCAGTTAAATAATAGACGTTTTAGCAAAAGTTCTGTGTTTTGCTGTACATGGGAACAAGCATTGGAGTGCCGTGCATCCCAAAGAACCTGAAGCTTCGCTGCCTCTTCTGCCTTAACTCACACTTATGAACACAAAAAAGGGAGAACAAACAAGCAGCTCTACTTAGCGAACTGTTGTCTTGAAACGTATTTCTGGATCTTTTCAAATAGGAATGATTGGGAGAGAATACAACCTTCTGCAGTTTCTCTCCAACAAGAGCTGAAAAGTCACACACTTCACAGATGCTTTTCCTTAGGAAACTGAATGTTTTGTCACTATTGGCACAGCATGCAATTGTGTGTATTTCAGTTACAAAAGTGACATTTTATCCAGCTATGTGTGTTTCCACTGTATAAAGAAAAGGTCAGGATGTGCCTTGCTTCCCAAAGTGGCTGGAGTTTAGGTCACTCTTCTGAATTAACAACAGACACTTGGAAACCCAAATTATGGAGTAAAAACAAGCAGCTCTTCTTAAGGGCACTGTAGTCTTGAAACGTCCTTCTGAATCTTTTCCCTGTGGAATGAATGGGAGAGAAAAAAAAACATTTTGCAGTTTCTCTGCACCAACAACTTTAAAGTCTCACACTTCATGGATGCTTTTGCATAGGAGTCTGAATGATTTGCCACTCTGCATAGCACAGAATTGTGAATTACTTCACTTAAAAATATGATGTTTATGCTAGACTTCTGTGTTTCCCTGTCTATGGGAACAGGCTTTGGAGTGACCTGTTTCCCAAAGAAGCAGAAGCTTAAGTGGCACTTGTCCCTTAAGAACTCGCACTTATAAACATAAATCATGGAGCCGAAACAAGCAGCATTACTTAGGGCACTGGAGTCTTGAAACGTATTTCTGGCTTTTTTCACATATTAAGGAAAAGGAGAGAAAACGACATTCGGCAGTTTCTCTGGTACACCACCTGGAAGGTCACAAAATTCCCAGATGCTTTCTCTTAGGAGACTGAATGATTTGCCACTCTTGGCACAGTGCAGATATGTGAATTACTTCAGTTACAAAACTGACATTTTAGCCAGAATTCTGTGTTTCACTATATACTGTTACAGGCACTGGCGTACTCTGCTTAACAAAGGAGCTGGAGCTAGGCTGGCTCTTCTGCATTATGAACTCA
>NW_004524776.1:4464906-4465413 GCF_000260255.1 Octodon degus
TGTGCTTTGCTGAATATGGCAACAGGCATTACATTACCCTTCTTTCCAAAGTTCATGGAGCTTAGCTGACTACTGCATTAAGATCACAAATGTAGAAACAAGAATCATGGAGTTGAAACAAGAAGCTCTACTTAGGGCACTGGAATACTGAAACGTGTTTCTGGCTCTTTTCCCACAGGAATCAAGGGGAGTAAAATAAACCTTCTTCAGTTTTTCTTAACCACCAGCTGGAAAGTCACCCACATCACGGAAGCTTTTACTTAGGAGATTGTAAGATTGCCGATTCTTGGCACAGCGTGGAATTGTAAATTACTTTAGTCCCAAAATGATGGTTTAGCCAGAGTTCTGGGTTTCCCTGTATACGGGAAAAAGCATTTGAATTCCCTTTCTCCCAAAGAAGCTGGAGCTTACCTGGTTCTTCTGAGTTAAGAACTCACACTTAGAAACACAAATCATGGAGTAGAAACAAGCAGCTCTACTTAGGTGATTGAATTTTGAAACGTCTTT
>NW_004524776.1:4465513-4467033 GCF_000260255.1 Octodon degus
AGATCCAGCCCTAACCCAGGCCAGGTGAGTATGTGGGAGAACTTCCTCTCACCCTTACTCCACCTTATCCCCTCCAGACTCAGCTCAGGCCTGGCATACAGGCCTGGGGTGAAACCCTTCAGCCCAAATCCCTGCAGGGAGAGGAGGGGACAAAGCCACTGAACTAGACCAGGAGCAGAACATCTTGCCAGAGGGGCACAACAGGATCACTCCCAAGGGCAGCGTCAGAAAGGAGCTGAGCACAGCAGCCAAACCCAAGCCAGGTACAGCAGGATAAATCCAAACATTGTAGATCTGCACTTGAATATCAGTAGGTGCTAAGGTTATAACTGCACCAAAGCTCAACAACAATGGTCAGAAAACAGTGCTAAACAAAATGACAACGAGAAGGAGCAAAATGCAATCTCAGATCCCAAGGCCACCCATAACAAGTGCAGAGGACACTAGCTCAGCTCAAATGTATGAATTAATAGCATGGAAAATAAATAAGCAACTCAGAAAGTTATAGAGGAACTCAGAACAGAATTCTTTTCTGAAATAAAAGAGAATTCTCTGAACTCATAGTATCTAAGTAAAGAATCATATATAAAAGTGTAGGGAGGAAACCCAATCTGAAAAGAACATTGCAGAAAAACAACTAATAACTGCTTCTAAAGAAGACATTGATTTAAAAAATAGAGATTAGAAAAATGATGGATTCCTAGAATCAGCAACACAAGAAAGAAATAGATCGCATGAAGCAGAGTCAAAAAGATATAGAGGAAATTAAAATCTCAATCACAAGCTTGCAAAACTGTTTAAGTGAAAGTGAAGACAGAGTTTCAGATCTTGAAGATGTTGGTGCAGCTAGTGAAAAGGTAAGAAAAGATTCCTTAAAAACTACTCGGATGCAGGAAAAAATAATCCATCACCTGCAAGATGATGCAAAAATGAACAATGTGAGACTAATAGGCATAAATGAGAAAGAAGGAGTCAATACAAATGACATTAAAAAATATGGGCAGAAGTAATAGCAGAAAACTTCCCAAGTATGAGGAAACAATCTGCCATTCAGGTAACCCAAGTATACAGAACTCCAAATAACATCAACCCAATTAAAAACACACCAAGACATAATAGTCAGTATCCCAGAAATTTAGCTCAAGAATTATATACTGAAACCTACTAGAGAAAAGGAGCAGATCACATTCAAAGGAAAGCCCATAAGAATTATGACCAACTTCTTTTCACAAACAATGCAGGCAAGAAGAACATGGAGCAGAGTACTTCAGGTCCTCTATGAAAACAAATTTCAGCCCAGACTACTATACCCTGAAAAACTCTCTTGCAAGTTTGATGGAGAAGTGAAATACTTTCACACAAAGAACAGCTAAAGAATTTCATGAGGACAAAGCCAATGCTACACAGGTTCCTGAAAGGTGTTCTAGAGAGGAACCAAAATGATCAGAACTCCATGAATGAGACGAGAAGCAACCAACTAAATAGGGCAAGCAATTAAAAACAGGAGAAAAAGGAGTAAA
>NW_004524776.1:4473156-4477637 GCF_000260255.1 Octodon degus
CACAATTTGTCGGAGCTAAATCTTGGATACAACCCAAGTGCCCATCAACTGAAGAGTGGATAAAGAAGACATGATATTTTTACATAATAGAGTATTATTCAGCTATAAAAATGGGTAAATGTGAGGCTTTTATCAGTAAATGGTTGAAACTAGAGACCAGACTCTTAAGTGAAATAAATCAGACCCATATGTGCAAACATTGCATTGTCTTCTTAGTGTGAGAACCTGAAAGAGGAAATGGAATCTGAAGGGTACAATAGATACTGAAAAAAAGAAATGAACCTGGTCAAAAGGAAGGAATTACTGAGTTGTAGAGAAGGACAGAAGAGGGAGTGTGGGAAAGCACTATATCTATGTATGTAAGCAGGATGGTTTGGACAACTGTATGTGAATTTCTGCTGGTCTACAAAAGTTAATGCTTAATTTGTTTTGTCTCTTTTTTTCAATTGTCCTTTTTTCATAATTTCTTATATTTCTTTCTTTTTTTTTCTTCTTCCAATTTTGCATGCATCAAAAAGCAATTATAGTTCCAAGAAATGAAAGATGAGATTTGTAATATGAACAATTACTTTAAAGATAATGCTGTTCATTACAACAGATACTGTTAAATTAATATTTATTTTGTTAAGTGAAATTCTGTATTATTTGTAATTTTTGTTTTAATACTATTTTGTACTCTCTTTAGAAAAAATTAATTAAAAAGGTAAAAGTACCTGAGTTACAGTAAGTTCTCAGAAAACATTAGCCACCTTTTAGTATTCAAGGAAAAACATCTCTGAGATCTTTAGAGCATGTAATAGAAAGGGTTTTCCCCAGTAGCACAAAAGTGATAATCTTGTCCAGTGATGCCAATACCAGTTGAGGAGCTACATCTTGACCTGATCACTCATAGATCTTTAAGTTGGGGCAAATCATTGTCAGCTTTTAGGTGGAAAGAGAGTGATGGCAGCCAAGTGTGAGCATGGCCTTTGACTTCCTATGAAGTTGAAAGATATTTCAAGTTGACACACCATGAAGGGGCAGGAACTGGGAGGCACTACAGTGAACATAAGAGACTTGCTTCCACCACAAAAGTCCTTCCACCTACACATCATGTCAGGATCCAGCGTGCTAAAAACCCAGTCAAAATAACTTGAACCTAGAGCCTAAATTATTTGACAATGTAACATAAAGGAATTTTACATTTTATAGGCATTTATTTGGGTTTTTTAGTTTCTTTTATTAGTCATGTTTTCAATACATTTTACTATATTTATCTTGGGAAATTGGTACATATACATATCACATCTTCATCAGTTTTATTTTCTCTTCCCTTCTCCTATCTCCCCTTCCTCATATCCCTTTCCCATCTCTTACAATTTTAATATATATCGAATTTTCCAAAAAAGTAATTACAGTTTCAACAAAGAAGAGATTTATGCTGTTCATCATTTTATTAAGACTAAAGTTAAAGTTGAACATTTGGACTAAGCTTGGGGAACTTCTCAAGATCTGCTTGAGTAAGGTACCCCCAAATTGAGACCTGAAGAATGAGTAGAAGCTTATAAGAAGAAAAGAAAAACAAGGGTGTCTCAGACAGCATGAGGAGAGCCAACAGGATAAAGAAACTGAAGATCTAAGAGACAAAATTGCCTCTGCGAATGGGGCACTTGGATCAAAGGCCTGAAGAAATGAAGGAGTATCTTGCCCATCTGTGAAGGGAAGGTGTTTTGGGATCAGTAAGATTGTAATAAAATGCAAATGCCCCGAGGTCAGTGCATAGCCCGCATGTTTCAGGACCAAGAAGGATGTCAGGCCCGGAGTAGAAGAAACTAGTAGGAACCCTAGGAGATGAGATGAGGAAGCCGGCCAGTTTTACTTGTAGGCCAGGGCTTGTAGGCCATGACACCGTTTTATGTAGCATGAGATAGGGGTCCATGACAGAGGAATGACAGGTTCGGCTGGGCCTTGGGTTTTCTCCCTAGAATGTAAGCAACAGAGGACAAGGACTTTATCTTTGTCCCTTCTATGCCCACAGCCGTGGAAGTCCATTGGGCCCTGGAAAGCTCTTAGAAAACGTTTCAAGTGGGGCCTGGGGAGATAGCTCAGTAAAATAAGCACTTGCCTGGCAAGTACAGGGTCCTGAGTTCAAAAGTCAAAAACAAACAAAAAATGTTTCAAGTGACTAATCAGTGACTTTTGGGATGAAGCAATGCAAAACTGAATATGATTTCTTCAAAATCTACTTTTCATCCCACAAATTTGTGAAAAACTTCCTTCTCTGCCCATTTCCAGGCCGTCCGTTAGGTTGTGGTTCCTGCTGCGGCCTCCAGAGGTCGCTAAGTGGTGGTGGTGGTGTTCTCGCACGGAGGATTTTGCAGGAGGCACCGCGTGGGGCGGGGCCTGTGGGCTTGCGCCAGAGGTTGGGCCTGATCTAGACGGCTGGCGGAACGCGGTAGTGGGATTGTGGTTGTGAGGCAGCAGTCGGAGTGGTTTGGGACACGCACGAAGCAAAGATGGCGGCGGAGCGACAAGACGCGCTGAGGGAGTTCGTGGCGGTGACTGGCGCCGAGGAGGACCGGGCCCGCTTCTTCCTCGAGTCAGCCGGCTGGGACCTTCAGGTATTTCCGCGAGGCGGGTCTCATCAGGCGGTCTGAGGGCTGCGAGGCGGAGACGCCCGACTCTTTAAGCCCGAGGCGTCCGAAGCGCACCGTCATTCCTACCCGACCGGAGCCCAAGCCAGGCCTCATGGCCCTGGGGCCGCTTGCCACACGTCGCCGGCTCAGTTCGAGAGTGAGGGAGCTGGCCAACCTTGGCCTGCTGTGTCGGGCCGCGGTTCGTCCCGTAGCCTTGCCTGCTCCGTGGCACCGTTGGCCGGACCTCCGGCGCTGGCTCGGCCGGCGTGGAGCAGGGTCGTCTGGGGGCGTGGCTGCGGGGCCGACTGCCCGACCCTGGAGTTGGCTCAGGCTCCCTTTTAGCTAATTGCTGGGAAAAATTAGTTCTAGGATGGTGGAGCAACGTTGAATCTCTCAACCTTTCTTAGTCAACGGATGTGTGCAGTGAGAGTCGCGTGGAATTTACTGGCAGCACACCGGCAAGACCTACATGTTCAATTAAGAAGCTTCACTCGGGAGAGATTTTTCGCAAACAAAAATCGCCAAAATCACCACTGCCTACCACGTAAACATTCAGTCATTCAGTTTTTCAGTAGAAAAAACTTGTGTACCTGTTCTTGGCCAGCCTACATTTTAAGTAGATGAGGATAACCAATATTATTGAGTAGATTCAACAGCCAAGCACTGTTCTAACTGCTTTAAATGTCCTCTGTCACTTAGTTTACAATTTTGTAGCAAAGATTTAAGGAAAAAAACTTGCTTAAAGCCTTGATATCAAGAATGACAGATAAAATTAGATCTTATTTTTGTCTCATTTTAGTTAGAAGATAAAGACTAGCCCTGATAGGTATGTAAAGATGAGGAAAAGACATTTTCACTGCACTGATTAAGGCCCAACAATTCTGTCTCTTGTCTTGGTGAGGGTCCCTGTCTGCCTATGCCCCATTTTATAAATGAGAAATTAGAGGCTTGGGGTAAAGAATGTGCCCAAAGCCACACAGCCAGTAAGTAATGGGATTGGAGTTTCAACTAGGTCTGCTCATTCCACCATTTATATTGCTTCTCATATGTGTTAGATAAAGCAGCATATATCTCTGTTGTCACAGTGTGAAGCCCCTGTGTTGGCTAGTATAAAGCAGAAGTACTTCTACAAAATACGTAGTACTATTGTCACCAGGTCATCTCTCCCATTCTCCTCACACTATAGGTAGAGAAACTGAAGCTCATGCAGATGGCAGGACCAGGATTTAAATATAGTCTTTGTCAGTTAAGTGCAAGTGCCAAGGTAACTCACTATCCCCATCAGGCCACTTGTTTCTCATAAGGTATATTCAGACCAGTTATGTCCGATGACAGCACATTGCCTTTGGTATAACTGGTCACCTTGAGGATACAAGTTGTGTTTTTATCTCTGTATACCTCAGTGCACTTTCTTCTTTCTTTGTACAGAATGTATGTGATGAAGTATCTGCTGAGTTGGTAAGGGAAACATAGAGTTACAAGTGGCCAAAGAATTCCTATATAAATACTCAGTAAATACATGCTACTTTAACTTCATAAAATGAGAACAACAAATGTTTTCCACCCTAGTCTTTTTTCTTGTCTTCTTTTTTCCTTGGTGATAGAATTTGTTTCAGATAAACAGAAGACTAAAAGTTGTTCCATTGTCTTTCAGTCAAATTTTTATCTTGTGTAGGTCATGTCTTGATGCTTTTATTCCTTTGTGCTAAGAGAAGATATTAGGTAAAGGACTGTTTCAGGGTCCCGACGTACTGCTTCTCTGTTTCAGATCGCACTAGCGAGCTTTTATGAAGATGGAGGGGATGAAGACATTGTGACTATTTCGCAGGCCACCCCCAGTTCAGTGTCCAGAGGCACAGCCCCCAG
>NW_004524776.1:4478927-4489042 GCF_000260255.1 Octodon degus
ACTGTCCCACAGTATTCCTTTTCCTGTCTCTTGCTTTCATTCACCACCCCCTTCTTCTTGAACATCCACCTACCCGAGAGACATCTTAGCAGTAACTAGGCCTTAGTCTTAGGGGGCTTCAGTGAGAAAATAAAGTTAGACCAAGTGGTGGGAAGTAATTCCCTTTACATCTCACTCCTTTCCTGCATGGGAGACATGCAACTCTTATCTGAGTGAGTATAGTTATGGTTCAATTCTGGAAGAAACCACAGAATGTACTGTTTAAGATTTTTTTAAATATTTATTTTATGTATTTGGTATAGGGTTAGACTCTTAGTACAGGGTCTCATTACACAGTTCAGACTCATAGTGATTCTCTTGTCTCAGCCTCCCAAGTGTGTTGGGATTACAGGCATGCACCACCGCACCCAGATTCAGAGCCAGCACGGCATCCAGTACTAGAGATTGAACCCAGGTCTTGCATTTACCAAGCAGGTGCTTAGACTGCTGAGATATCTATCCAGCCCATCTTTAAGGTTTTTGAAAACCTTTTATTTAGTAAATGACCTTTCAGGAATCTGGAAGTTTTTAAGTAAACTCCAAAGGCCTTCCTTTTAGGATTACTCAATAGTAGTTGATAGATAAGGAAATTTAAGCTACATGAATGCAGGAATGCTGCTGTGGTGTTGTAGGATGCCTCCCACCCTATTAAGTCTTTATGGAAAACAAGCCTGTGCTACCTACCCTTTAGTTTATTACGAGAAACAGTATTAATCCTTTGGGTCCCATTTGTACCACCTTTCCTAGCATCTTTTTCTGGCTCCCTTGGCAGATGACAGGATGTGACAATGTAGAGACAGGCAGGGCCTCTTCTTAGAGAAGTGCCTGAACTCTGACTTTCCTCACTACTTTAGCTTCTACTTCCTGGTCTATTTTCACCAGAAAGTTTTATTTGAGTTTGGTCCATCCCAAAAAAACGGAGTGTTTCTTTGCCATGAAGTGGTACATTATCTCTCAGTGTATTTGAGGTTGAAGACATATCTTCTTTTGTTGGAAGAAAACTAGAACCAAATTTCGTTGTTCTCCTCCCATCATTCCCTGCCTCTCTTCTGCAAAGGATAGAGTTAATAGGCAAGCAGTCTTTTAGTTATTTGCTTGTGATCATTTCAGAATTCATCACTAAGATATGAGGTGTTAGTAGCACATGGGATTATCAGTGCTTTGCACATAGTTGTTACGGTGAAGGTCGATTTTCTGAGATCCAAGTCTTTGACAGCCACCCAAGGACACTGGCATGTCAGAATTACCAGTGGAGTGGCCAGCAAGATAACTCACTGGTTTAAAGTGCCTGTTTAGGCAAGCTTAGGCAGGGGAGCACCGTTCAACCCCTGACACCACATGCTATACCAGCCACCCTCTCAGGGTGGGCTGAGCCAGCCAGAAAAAAAAAGAATTGCCAGTGGGGAGAAGTTGCAAGTTTAGTCTCTAATGCCATCATATTCTTTTGTCTTTTTCAGCTGTTCCAAAATTCAGTGGCTTATTAGATCAGAGACTCAGGAGCTTAACTGCATAGGTTCAAAGCCTAGCCCTCCCACTTCAGAATTTTATAATGTGAGGCAGATTAATTTTCTTACCTTGGTTTTCCTTATATGTCAAATGAGATTAATAGCAGTATCTGCTTCTTAATACTTATATAGCACTTTGGACAAAGTATGTATCTACCATTATTTTTTACATTGTTTTAGTGTCTGTGTTCCCTTATTCTTTGTGCCCTGCCTCATTCCATAGCAAGTATGTATCTTAAAACATAAGCATAGGAGCTACAGGTATAGGTTAGCAGCACAGTGCCTGCCTGGCAAGCACAAGATCCTTAGTTCAAGTCTCAGCACCCCCTCAAAAAAAAAAAAAAATTAACAGCTCTAGTGCCTTGAAAAATGTAAACATAGAAGCAAAATAATCAAAGGAACAGAGTTTAACATTAAGCTTGAAAGGAGTAAAAGACTGTACACACAGTTGAGCCCAGAGAATTTAAGGGCAGGACTGTTCTGTGTTTAACATCTTCACAATTGTCCACAGATAACATATAGACACTCAGAGGCCTCAAGGATTTATGCTGAGTCTGCCTTCCTAGTCTTACTCCATTTTTCTCATTTCTTTAGTTAATTCATTTGATGTCTCAACTCTACTGATGATTGTTTCCGCTTTCATAAGAAACTCCTAGGGTAGTTGTGCCTGCTCCCTTGCTCTCTGCATATTTGCCTCCATCCCCACTTCTCTCTTGAGCAGCTCATCATAGTCCTATTGCCCAGAACTTTGGTCGCAACTCTTAATCCACTGTGAACCATATCCACATACATCTCATCTATGTTGTCTTGAACTCTTGGCAGGGCTAATATTTTAGGAATGCGAGACAAATGTCTAGGTGTGCCATATATCTCTCCTCTGTTCTCTTACATCTTTTTAGCAGCTTTGGAAGTAGCTTGAGTACTCACCAGTGACGGGTAAGGATTCTGAGTTTAGAAAGTTAGAGTAACTCAGCTGCTATGCCTGTACATTCAAAGCCTAGGCCTTCTAAATCCATTGCTGCTTTTGCTATCACATACTGCTCTCCTGAGCAACACTTCCTGCTCTTATCCCCTGTACACAGATCAAGCAAGAAGTAACCTCTTGTTTCTTTATTTTTCTTTTTCATCTAACAAAAGCTGTGCTTTGGTATAATGTCAGGAACTACCATTGTCTGGTACTGTATACTAGCCAGTAAATTAGCCACTAACTTCATGTAGCTATTTAAGTTAATTAAAATTAAATAAAACAAACAGTTGTTTCCACTAACTGCATTTCAGATGATTATGAACCACAAGAGTTGAGTGACTTTCTATTTTTGACAGCACAGATAAAAAACTTTTATCATCACAGAAAAGGTGCTGCCAGAGAACCAAGACAATTAGATTAAAAGCAGTCATGATTTAAAAACTCTTGTGTTACTTCAAATTGCCAATATCCTGGAGAATAGGATTTTACTGACAAATAATGGAAAATTCTGAGACTTTCCACAATTTATGAAGCCCATAGGACAAAGGATTCTGCAATTGGTAATGTTCCCAAGACTCAGTGTCATAAGGTGACTGACTTTGAGAATATTATGCCAGAGAAATGGTTCTTAAACTTAAGGCTATCTCAAAGTGACCTTCACAGCTCCTTAAAACTGGGATGCTAGGCACCACTTCCAGAGTTTCTGAAAGTAGGCCTTAAGGATTTGCATTTCTCAGAGGTTCACAGGTAATACTGATTCTCCTGATCCAAGGACCATACTTAAAAATTACTGCTCATGACTAATACTTAAATGCCCAGCAGCATGCAAACAGCTCTGCATGTATGAGTACCTCAGCTGCACACAGGAAGCCCTGGAGGCTAGTAGTGAGACTGCTTGCATTTAAATGTGAGAAAATGAAGATTTAGAGAATTTAAATAGCATGCTCAAGGTCCCAGGGTAAGAGACAGAGCTGATGTTGACACCACAGAGGTTCATGTGAGAATCTAGATGTTTTAAGTTTTTATAGGAAGGAAAAAAAATATGTAGGTGGAGCAAATACTTTGCTCAAGCAGGTGTGTATGTGTATGTGGAAAAGAGGTCAACAAGGAGATTCTTTTCCATGGATGCTCATTATTCAGAGACAAGCTGGAAAGTTTGCCCTGGGAAGGCAAGTAAATAAAATTAACATGTGCTAGTGCAAATGTCATCAGTTGTTTTTATTTTTTTTATTTTATTTTATTTTATTGAGAAATATCAATGAGACAGTTTCAAAGCTGAGTAACAGGACATTTTCAATAATTAATACCTCGTATATTGTTATCTTCTTGGTGGTTTTCCATAGTACAAGAAGCACACAGGATATCCTGTCCAAATACTATTCGTACAAATCTTTCTTCTCATTGAATTAAGCGAAAGTAGCCGTATATCTATCCTAACTATTTTGTATATACAAATAAAAAATGGTCCTTCCTTTGTATCCCCTTTTTTTGTTTCGTCCTGTTAGAGATGGGTATTCTGTTGGCATCGAAATACTATAAGTACTTGAATTCAGCCAAACAATCCAACACAGTCTAGCAGTCCACACTAGTAGTGGGTTATCTGCAGAAGTTGTTTACTTGAGCCTTTTACAGCTCAGCATATTAATATGGGTTTGCTTTATATACACCTTGTTTTTATACTTTTCTGCTGGATGGTTAAGACCAAGATAGAGTAAGACCTATATAATAAGAAATGTAACTTTTGTATCTGATAAGGCCAGTGAAGTCCCCTCAGGATTTATCCTGTAACCGTGTACCGCACTTTGTAGATCCTTTGTCAGTGTCAGCCATGTGAATGAATCACGGCCATTGCCTGACCAATTTGTTCTCTGTGAAAACCTGAGAGAATGTTTTCTCTCCTCCTTAGGCACACTATATATCATTGATCACATTCCTCTGTGGCCCCATAATCTCCAGTGTCATCAGTTAGATCCTTTTGAACTATGTTATATCCATCCTCAATGCTCAGAATGTTGCCCTCATTTAACTCAAGAAGAGATGGAACCCCATAGCTGCTTTTGTCATCAGATTATCTCCTTGAAATCCTCAAGACTGAGTTGAAACATTATTCCCTAGTAAATAATCTCTTCTTAGTCTGGCTTCAGGAAACCTATTTCACCACTGTTCCCGTTCTGTAGGAAAGCTGTTTTTTCCCCCCTGAGATATGGAGAATTTTTTTTTTTCTTTACAAAATTTATGTCTCATGATCTGTAAAAAAAGACTTAAGATTGTTGCTTGACAGCATGTCTACACTAGAAAGAAAATGGCAACAAAAGAATGTTACAAGAGAGAATAAACTCTTCTTACACCTTTGTTTGGTAGCCCTCCCTACCCATGCCCCACACCACATGGCACACTTTTTTTTTTACTGTAAATACTAATATCTGGCCTGTAGCAAAGTAGGCAGAGTCCTTCTCTCCTTCAGTGCTGCTGCTTCCATATCTATTGCATTTATACTTTTTGTATTTTCCTTAAGTATATGACTCTTGTCTCTGCATCTGACCATGTGACTTGCTTGACACGCTCTGTCCATGCCTTTTCTCTTCCAATTCCACCACCTTTATCTACCTGATTGTTATCTTCCAGTTCTTTGGCACTGATTAAAATGTGATGTTTTTCTGGGAAATCTTTCTTGACATTCCCTCACTTACAGCAAAAGGCTCTACTCACAAGGCCTCTATACTTCCTCTGTCACACAGGATTTGGTGAATGATTGCTTGGACCATCTTTCCCACTAGCCTGTAAGAACTGAGTCTGATTATCTTTGCATCCATATCCGATATCCAGTGTAGTGTCTGGTATAGGCATTCCACAAATATTTGAGAATTAAATGATAGAAGTAGACCCAAAAAAAGAAATAAAACCTGAAAAGTATAACAGATACAGGTAAAAAGAAATGGAACTTAAGGATTAAACAACAAAGAGGAGAGAAAGAAGAAACAATAGGAAAAATGGCAGGGGCAAAAAGTATATATACAAGATGGCTAAGGTGATTGTACTAAGAATTTCCGTAAGTTTTTCGAAAATAGCAGTTAATGTGTAGAATTCTCACCTTGACTAACTCTGTATGCTAATATCTGTAAACTAAGCAACTGCATTGAGGACAGCAATGTGTAATGCAAAAGCCATGCTTGAAATACCTGTCATCTTGGTCTTCTAAATGTGTACCATTTCTAATTTCATATCAATTATTATTATATTCTTTAAAATAATTATTTAGAAAAAGGTGATAAAAGAAGACAAGAATAAAGATTTACAATTTCTTGAAAGCAAACGAAAATACTCAGTCATGTGTCAAATGTTACATATCTGTTAATCTGAGCAACATATTTGACGATAAAAATAGATAATGTATCAATCATTGTTAATCAGCTATTGTTTTGAAAATCTGTAACATATGTATTGTATGTTACCCTGTTTCTTTTTTTTTTTAACTCTTCAAAGTAAAAGAAAATTTAAATAAATAAATAATAGGAGTAATTAGTGCGTAAGGACTGGTAAGTTTTTAAATTAATAAAGACCCCAATATCCCACTTCTGGGACAGCTTAAATTAGGTTACATTTACATAACAATAGTGTTTCCTAGTTTAGTCTTAGTTCTGTGTGATCTTGCTGAAGTAAATGCTGCATTATTTTGTGTTTAAATTTGTCAGGGTAAAAGGATCAGCCTTCTTCCACAGATATCTTCTTCTCACCCTGCTTAAAAAAAAAAATCTGATTCCATTTCCTCGGGCTTAGCCCTTGATGATGAGAATTATCTTCTTTGACTCTCCCTGAAATCATTGTACTTGTTCTTGTGTCTCCAGTGATAATAGAGTGACATCCTTCAGAGACCTCATTCATGACCAAGATGAGGATGACGAGGAGGAAGAGGGCCAAAGGTAAGTGTTCGGTGGGAGGTCAGTGCCCATGACAAGTTCAACAGTAATGCATGAATCACCTGGAACAGAACACATGCTCAGTGAATGTTAACTATTACTGTTGGTAGGGTCTTATTCCCAGAACACAGCCTGTTTCCTGTAGCTTACAAGTCCTACCTGTCCCTTGAAACTTATTTTCTTTCTTTTGTAGTATTTTGGGTTTGTTTTTGGTTTTTTGGGTTTTTTGACTGAAAAAACATTTATTTTTTGAGGAATATTGGGGGAAGAAAACAAGCTAATAGGAAGGAGAAAGAAAGTCATTTATACTGTTACAGGCCATGCACAACAAATAACAGTATTTTTAGTTTCTACCCTTTTGTAGGCAAAAGCAATACATAAATAATAAGTAGAATAATAAGTTTATAGATTTATATTCTCCCAATCCTTGCATGCATAATCTGTTTTTCAGTTTTAGGAATGTTACAGTAAAGTTAATGTACATTATAGAAAATGTGGATTAGTATAATGAAAAATACTAATTTATCTTTTGGTAACGACAGTTAATATTTTGGTACATTATTCAGTCTTTATAAATATACTTTATATTTTACATGATGAAGCTCAGGTAATTTTGCTTTTGTTTTATTAGATTAATGCTAAATCTTAAAAAATTCTCAATATCATTAAAATCATCATTTTTAAAGTCTATAATCCATCATATGGGATGTCCAACATTTTGATTATTCCTAGTTTTTTACTACTATAAGTATCAGTGCTGTGAATATCTTTGTGTATTAATCTTTGGCCACATCTCAGGTTATTTTCTTACAGTAGTACTAGAAACTATCTCATCTCTCTTCAACAGAGCTTCCCAGCTCTTAAGCTAAGGCTTGGAGATCCCTTAATGAAGATCTTGTAGTCCACTGAGTAGAACTTTCACTATCTGCATCAAATAAAAATGAACTGGCCGCAGCCACACATCACTGGTTTTAGTTCCTTATGGATCTGCTTCAGCCTGTTGAACATTCCTGAGGAACATCATACAGAAACCATTATGTAAATGCAGCTCTGTCACAATGGTTAGTCTTTAGGAAGTGAACTGAGAATTACATTTTTGCTGTTTTGTTGCTTTCTGTTTGTTTGTTTGTTTGGAAACAGTGTAGTTCAAGGCTGGTCTTGTCCTGTCTCAGCCTCCCAAGTGCTGGGATTACAGGCATGCCCTACAATACCCAGCTCATATTATATTCCTTGAGGTAGTGTCATCCAGTATATAAATACCAGCCTTTACTTTCTGCCTAGCCATATCTTATAAACTGTGACCTTCTATTTTTCATATTCTACAACTCTCTTGGCCTTAGTATTTCAGACCTAAAGCAACACTATCACCTTGTCCCTGCCAAGACCTATGCTTTGCATCATATTTCATAATGAATGCAGGATTGAGGCCTAAAAGTAATTTTGGGGGCGGGGGGGCTGACTCAGAATGCCTTCAGGGCAGGTTTGGCTGGCTTGAGTTGTGGGGATTGAACCACAGCAACCTGAGCCTGACTGCTTTGTTGAAGCAGCCACTTAAAGAACTGAGCTAAGGGGCAGGCCTCCTAAAAGTAATTTATACTAGTTCTCATCTCCCAATTTTAGGATATACTATTTCTTAACTATGAATAGGAGTAATAAGCAGCTATATTAAAATTGGTTTTCAGGTCAAGGTAACAATAAATAAATAAAAGTACTGACTTAATCTAAAGCCAGTCTTCACCCATTATAAAGCATGGTATAGATATCTTAGAGCTTATGTTTGAAATTGGAGCTTCCCTGGCCTTCTCCAGTACCATCTTCTCAGGGCTCCCAGTGTATGTCACAAGAATGACAAGGTGAGGTGAGTCTTGGGGAAGCTCTTGGTGCTGTGTCATACCACCTCACATGTGTGCGTTACTCTGCTTGTTCTTTTGCATACATCTGCTGATTTGAACCTCACGGCCCTGACTTAAGGAGCAGGTAGGTAGGGCATGTGGTCCCTCCCTCCCGTTTCAGAGACAAGGACAGTATACAGAGCAGTGCATTAGTTTACCTAGATCACAGTGACAGAGCCAAAACTAGAGCCTAGCTGCTTATACTAACCATGCCACAATTATCATTAATTTAGATGAGGTAGCAGCTTCTGACTGGAATTATAGTCATTGTCTCAGAGAGGTGCTGGCATGCATATTTACAGTCACAGTTCTGGTGCTGTCCTGCACTGACATGCTGTTGTGCATGCCTGGAATGCCCTTCTCCAGTCTGTTCATTTGATAACTTCATCTTCCAGACTCAGCCCAGAGACATTCCTTAGAAAAACTTGGGTGTCCTTCCCAGCTCATTGTGTCCAGAGGCCCATTATTGTCTTCATGACTTCTCTCTCACATTGCATCATACCTGCCTGCCTTCTTACATGTGTCCACAAGTAACCAATAAGTTCTTTAAAACTAGAAACTTTATCCTTTGCTTCATTGTGCCTAGAACCTGTGGCATGTTTTGTCCCTTTTCCAAGTGCAGTTGGTGTTAGAAATGTGTTCTCTACACAGGTTTTATGCCGGGGGCTCAGAGAGAAGTGGACAACAGATTGTCGGTCCTCCCAGGAAGAAAAGTCCCAACGAGCTGGTGGATGATCTCTTTAAAGGTGCTAAAGAGCACGGAGCCGTAGCTGTGGAGAGAGTGACCAAGAGTCCTGGAGAGACCAGTAAACCAAGAGTGAGCATTAAGGGTCATTACCTGTGCCTATAGTGCTCAGGTTCCACAGTGGAGAGGGGTCCTCTTTTACTCCACTGGTGACAGTTTCTCTCATTTGCTCACATGATCGCCTGTGCAGAAGACTAGTATAGTATCTCTTACCTTCAACATGAAACCACGATATTCAGAACAGACTTCTCAAACCTGTGACCTACAGTCTACATCCCAAATTGAATTTCTGTATTAGGAGAAATCAGAAAGTCTTTGATATTAATCATGCATCCAAATCTGTACATGGCCATATTTACTTAAATTTTAGTAGCATCTGTTCCCTTTGGCCAGGCATTCTATGCATTTCAGGTTTCACTGCCATCTTGGCCATTTGATTTATTTACCTCATTGCCTGACTCTGTCAGTACAGAGAAAGTGCATCTACGTACTTGTTTGATTAGGAATCCTGTCCTCTTTCATTTACCTAAGATGCATCATTGTACCTCAGTGACTCCACCACCAAGTGTTTGTGAACTTGTTTTTTATAGCCCTTTGCAGGAGGTGGCTACCGTCTTGGGGCAGCACCAGAGGAAGAGTCTGCTTATGTGGCAGGAGAAAGAAGGCAGCATTCCAGCCAAGATGTAAGTGTGCTTCTGCCTTATTTACACAAGCTTCTTGTGAATTGTGAGTCCTGCCCATTTTCAGAAGGAATTGATCACTCCACCTCACATGTGTGCATTACGCTGTACATGAACCAGCATTCACTAAGAGAGGTCTTGAGAGACACTGCACTTGACTATTCTCTGAACAGTGGCCCTTACAGGAATATCAGAGACAACATTCAACTCACTGGACAAGGTATGATAAAAAGGGGTAGAAGATGGATGGATGGACATTCTGTGGACCTAAGGCAGAAGTACAGTGTATTCGGATTTGCTACTGATGCAGTTGTGGCTAAAGAATTTGCTTTTCAGACCACCAGGGAAAGTTATGCTTCACCCTGAAACA
>NW_004524776.1:4490132-4490650 GCF_000260255.1 Octodon degus
TTATCTATCCTTTCACATATTTTTTAATTAACTTGATTGAGAAATATCAGTGAGGCAGTTTCAAAACAGGTTAGTAGGACAGTTACAGTAATATATTGTATATTGTTGTCTTCATAGTTATTCATAGTACAAGCTGCAGCTATGATATCTTGTCTAAATACTATTATGTAAATCTTCTCATTGAACTAAGAAAGAGTAGCTATATATCCTATTTTGTATATACAGATATATATCTATATTTTTTCACTACAAAATAATTCTTCATTTATATCCTCCTTTTTTGATTAGTTTTGTCAGAGATGAGTATTCCATTGCCATTCAAATATTGTAGGTGCATGGATTCAGCAAAATAATTCAATATAGTCCAGTAGTCCATAATAGTAGTGGGATATCTGCAGAACTAGCAGTGTCAGAAATTGTTGAATTGAGCCTTTTACAGCTCAGCATATTAATATGGCTTTACTTTTTATGCCTTTTGATACTTTTCTGCTGATGGTTAAGACTAAGATAAAGCAAGA
>NW_004524776.1:4491954-4507871 GCF_000260255.1 Octodon degus
ATTGCTGTTCTTTCTGCAGTAAGATAGACTCTCAGGGTTGTTTTAATTTACATTATTTCTTGAATGGCTAGGGATATTAAGCATTTTTTAACATATCTATTGACCTTTTGTAATTCTTCTGTGAAGTGTCTGTTAATTTCTTTTGCCCCTTTCTTGACTCAATCTTTAATAATCGGTGGTTTATTTTTTTTTTTAGTTCTTTCCATATTTTAGTTATTAATACTCTACCTGAGTAATAGCTGGCAAATGTATTTCCCGTTCTGTAGATTGTCTCTTAACTGTACTGATTCTTTTGCTGTCAAGCAGAGAGAAGATAGCAGGTTTTTAATTGGATATAATCTCATTTGTTAATTCTTCCGCTATTTTTTCATGATTGACATTCTATTTAAAATATCCTTTTCTACACCTGTATCTTCAAGTATTTTACACATTTTATCTTCAAGAGGTTTAATGTTTTGGTTTTAATCTTTCATCCATTTTTATTTTAATTTAGTGTATGATGAGAGATAAGGGTCCAGTTGCATTATTCTGCAAATAGATACACCATTTTTCCTAAAACCCATGTTTTTTTGTTTTGTTTTGTTTTTGTTTTTAGATTTTAGGAAAGGATCTACAGGGTGTTCAGGGTCTCACTACTAGATTGCACTCGTGATCCTCCTGTTTACAGCCTCCCAAGAGCTGGGATTATAGGCACACCACACCAAGCTCAGTCTCAATTGCCTTCTCAGTATGCTCCAGGGGTGGGGCCGGCACTGATTAAAGCCCCCCCCCACACACACACCTGCTTGCAGGCATTTTAATCCACCAAATCCAACTGTTGAATAGGCTGTCTTTTCTTTTTTTCTTTTTTTTTTGTTGCGGTACCAGGGATTGAACTCAGGACCTTGCACTTACCAGGCAAACACTTACTCTACGGAGCCATCTCCCTGGCCCTCTAGGCTATCTTTTCTCCAGCATTTGTTTTTGGCTACTTTTTCAAAGATCAGATAGTTGATATAGGTGGTGAGCTTTCTGTATCCTTGGTTCTGTTCCATTAATCCACATGTTTTTATTCCAGTACCATGCCATTTTCATCACTGTTGCTTTGTAGCATAGCTTAAAGGCAGGTGTTACTATACTACCTGCTTTGCTCTTACTGCCACAGTTTCTGTTATAGCTTGTGTCTAGGTATCTCTTCAAAGCCTCATGCAGTCATAGGTGGGGCTTTTTCTGAAGTAGCAGGATTTGTAGTTGGTGATGCTGGAATTGATTCATGGTGAAAGCTAGGATCAAGGGCACTTAAGATTAAAGGTATGAGTGCTAACCACCCCAAGTAGCCTGGATAAGATATAAGGAAAAGAGCTACATTAATCGCTTTGCTTGCTTTTTACTGTCTTCTACCCACCATGAAATGTTTTCTTTTCTGTGATGCCCCTCTGCAAAGCCACCCTGCCTTGGACCCAGAAATTATGGACGAAAGCCTCTATAGACTGACCTAAATAAACCTTTCTCCCTTGAACTTTGGGTGTCAGATATTTTGTCTCAGCAACAATAAAGTAACTAAGATAGTTACTTTTGCTATTCTGGATTGCTTCTGGTTATATATGAATTTTAGGATTTTTTTTCTGTAGTTCTGTAAAGTATGTTGTTGGTATTTTGATTGGAACTACATAAATCTGTATAACAGCTTTGTAGAGATTTTTCACTTCTTGATTAGATTGATGCCTAGATTTTTTTTCTTTTTTAGGTTACTGTGAATGGTATTTTTTTAGAATTTCCTTTTCCTCCCACTATGTTAGTGTACACAAATGTTAGTGATTTTTCTGTGTTGATTTTATATCCTGCTACTTTGCTAAAGTTGGTTATTTTTTTAAATAATTTTATTGAGAAATAGCAATGAGACAGTTTCAAAACGGATTATTACCACTTTTTCAATAATTAATACATTGCATATTGTTGTCCTCTTGGTTATTCATTGTACAAAATGCAGACATGGTATCCTGTCCACAAACACTATTAGAACAAATCTCTCTGTTCATTGAATTAAGAAAATGCAGCTGTATATCTATTCTAACTATTTTGAGTATGCAGATACAAAATGGTCATTCATTTGTATCCCCATTTTTTGGTCAATTTTGTCAGAGAAGGGCATTCCATTGTTATTTAAATACTGTAGGTGCATGAATTCAGCAAAATATTCCAATATAGTCCAGTAGTCCATATTAGTGGATTTTCCGTAAGACTGGCAATGTCCGAAGTTGTTGACTTGAGCCTTTTACAGCTCAGCATATTGATACGGCTTTACTTTCTATACTTCATTTTTATACTTTTTTTTGGATGGTTAAGACCAAGATAAGGCAAGAACTATATAATAAGAAGTATAACTTTTGTATCTGATAAGGTCAATGAAGTCCCCTCAGTATTTACCCAGAAACCCTATACCACAGTTTGTAGATCTTTTGTCAGTGTCAGCCATGTGGATGAGTCACGGCCATTGCTTGACCAATTTGCTCTCTGTGAAAGCCTGAGAGAATGTTTTCTCTCCATGTGACTCTCTCATCGATCACTTTCCTCTGTGGCCCCATCATCTCCTTGATCAGAAAATTTGGGACATAACTGAGTTACAGGAAGTTACAGTATAGGTTCTCCTATGTCCTGAGTCCTCACTGACCTTGAAAGTCTTTGGCCAAAATGTTGGCTGTCCTTGCATCCCTTCCTTTTCTCTAAATTTTGGTCTGCCAACTTAGGTTGTTAACCCACCAGAAGAGAAGCATATTATTATTACCCTACAACATAGGCAGTTGGACTTATCCTCGCTATCTATCTGGATGTCAAGCATCTTAGGCTTAACTTAGAACAGGTATTTTTCTTCAAGTACTGATATGTTAAACTTTAAGTCCCTCCAGAATATGAAGAAAAAAAAAAATTTAAAAATACTTTTAAAAAATAGGAATACAGTTACATATTTTTACACAGAAATTTAGAAATCTAATCATATACAGCCTTTTAGCAGGACAGTCCTATGACTTTTTTTTCTTGTCTGTTTTCATTTATTACCCTTTGTTTTTTAAACAAACATTTACTGAGAGACTGTATGGCAGTAATTGGTATGTCATGACAAGCCGTATGTATTTACAAGACCAGAATAGCAGATATTCCAAGGATACCCTACCATTACACCTTACTATCTTCAGTGCAGTTGCTTAGTTCACTGGTATCAGCATACATACTTAGTCAGCATGAGTATACTACCAAGTAACTGTTAGTTTCAAACACATGCTGAAGATCATTGCCTTTCCCATATTGTGCATATAAATGTATGGCTTTCCCCCTGTCATATTTCCTAGCTTTTCTCCTTGCTCTCTTCATTGTCTAATGCTCAAGTTCTCGCTTTCCTTTTAATTGTGTTACACCTTTCTGTTTTTATTTCTTCCTTTGAGTTCTTATACTGTGGAGACTATATGATATTTACACATGTGGGTCTGGTTTATTTCACTTGAGAGTATTTTCAAGTGGCATCCACTTAAATATAAATGCTTCAAGTTTATCATTCTTTGTAGCTGCATAATACTCTATTGTATAAAAAATACCACATCTTTTTCATCCATTCCTCAGGTGACAGGCATCTTGGTTGTTTCCAAGATTTGGCTATCACAAATTATGCTGCTGTAGACATGGGTACACATACATCACTATGATATGACATTTTCAGTTCTTCTGGGAAAATTCCCAATAGGGGGATGGGTGCTTTGAATGGGATTTACAGTCCTAGTTTTTTAAGGAGTCTCCACACTGATTTCCATAACAGTTGCACCAGTCTACATTCCCACCAGCAGTGGAGAAGGGTTCCTTTTTCCCCACAGCCTCTCCAACATTTGTTGTTGGGTGATTTCTTTATGATAGCCATTCTTTCTGGGGTGAGATGGTATCTCAGTGTTGTTTTAATTTGCATTTCATGGATGGCTAGTGATGTGGAGCATTTTTTCATATATTTATGCACTTCTTTAATTTCATCCTCTGTGAACTGTGTATTCCTTTCCAATCCCTGTTTCAGGATTGGGTCTTTAAATTTTGGGGCCCTAATGTTTTTTAGTTCTTCATAAATTCTAGAGAGCAGACCTTTGTCTGAGTGCTTAGTAGTCAAGATTTTTTCCAAATTTGTGAGTTGTCTTTTCACTTTTTTGTTAGTTTATTTTGCCATGGAACAACTACTCAATAAGAGGAGGTCCCAGTTGTTAATTCTTTCAAGTATTACCCATGTGATTTGATTTTTGTTCATGAACTCTTTGCCTACCCTCATGTCTTCAAGAGTTCCTCCTACTTTCTTTTCCAGGAGATTTAGTGTTTCTGTTTTAATGTTTAGTTCTTAATCCATTTTGACTTTAGTTTAGTTCATGTTGATAGACCTGGGTCAGATTTTAGTTTTTGGCATGTAGAGAGCCAGTTGTCCAGCACCATTTATCAAATAGACTGTCTTTCTTCTAGTAAGCATGTTTGGCCCTTTTGTCAAAGATAAAGTGGCTGAGTATGTTCATAGAGGCTTCTGCATCTTCTAATCTATTCCATTTATCTTCAGGTCTATTTTATTGCCATTACCATGCTGATTTTATCACAGTAGCTTTGTTGTATAATTTCAAGTCAGGAATTGTGATGCCTTCTGCCTTTTCTTGTTGCCCAGGATTGCCTTTGCTATTTTGGGTCTTTTCTAGTTCCAAGTAAATTTTAGAAACTTTCTCTATGTCTGTGAGGTATGTTGGTTGTAGTTTGATAGGGATTGCATTAAATCTGTACAGCAATTTTGGGAGTATGGCCATCTTTACAGTGTTCGTTCTTCCTATCCAGTAACAGGGGTTTTCCTTCCATTTTCTGAAATCCTCTACAATCTCTTTTCAGAGTACTGTAGTTTTCCTTGAAAAGATCTTAGACTTCTTTAGTTAGTTTAATTCCAAGGTATTTCATTTTCCGTAGTGCTATTGTAAAAGGTATTGTCTAATTTCCCTTCAGTGTGTGTGTTGTCTGTTATATCTTCTTGATTCAGTTTTGTTAATTTGTACCTTTCTAGGAATCTGTCCATTTCTTCTGTGTCTTGTATTGTGTGAGAATAAAGATTGTCAAAGCAGCTATTGAGAATCTTCTGAATTTCCACTGGGTCTGTGGTAATTACACGCTTTTCATTCCTTATTACTTTTGTTTGAATTTTTTTCTTTCCTCTTGATGAGGTTATCTAGGGGCTTGTCAGTTTTCTTCAACCTTTAAAAAAAACCAGCTTTTGGGGGTTGGGGAGATAGCTCAGTAGAATAAGCACTTGCCTGGCAAGCTCAGCATCCTAAGTTCAATACCCGGTCCCACCAAAAAATTACAAAATTAAAAAAGTAAAAACCGATTGATAAGACCAGCTTTTTGATTCATTAGTTGTTTGAACTGACTTCTTCACCTCAATTCAATTAATTTGTGCTGTAATCTTTTTGATTTCTTCCCGTCTTTGGGTTTGTGTGTGGTTTGCTCTTCCTTTTCTAGATGTTGGAGGTTCAACATTACGGGTTTTTTTTGATCCCGTTCTGTGTTCCTAATGTTTGAGTTCACAGCTATAAATTTCCCTGTAAGAACTACTTTCATCGCATGCCATAAATTCCCATAACTTGTGCTTGAATTTTCATTGAATTGGGGATATTGTTCAATTTCTTGTTTAATTTCATCTGTGACACATTGGTTGCTGAGTAGAGTGTTAGTTAAGTTCCATGTACTTACGGGGTTTTTCTGGTTTCTTTTGTCATTTATTTCTAGTTTCATTGTACTGTGATCAGGTAATATGCATGGGATAATTTCTGTTTTCTTGCATGTACTTAAGCATGACCTGCGAACTAGTATGTGATCTATTTTAGAAAAATGATCCATGTGCAGCTGAAAAAAATTTGTATTCAGCTGTGGTTGGGTGGAACATTCTGTATATGTCCACTAAGTCCATTTGTTCCAAGCTCTGGTTCAGTTCTACTACTTCTTAGCTAATTTTTTGTCTGCTTGACCTATCTTTTTGGGATAAGGGAATGTTAAGGTCTCCTGTAAAGATTGTTGTATTGGATATTAGATTTTCATGTCCATTAACGTTTGTCTTATATAGTAGGGTGCTCCCGTGTTTGGTGCGTACATATTTATGAACATTACATCTTCCTCTTCAATTTTTCCCCTAACCAATATATAGTGGCCTTCTTTATTTCATTTGATCATTCTTGGTTTGAAGTTGAGACTATCTGAGAACTGGTTTGCTACCCCTGCTTTTTTCTGAGGTAGTGGGGCATATAGTATTGTTTTCCATCCTTTGACTTTCAGCCTGTGAATTTCTTTATGAGTTAAGTGTGCTTCTTGTATACAGCATATTGTTGCATTTTGTTTCCTAATGCACTGTGCCAGTGTACTTCTTTTTATTGGTGAATTGAGTCCATTTACATTGATGGTTATAATTGAGATGTATTGACTTACAATGGACATGTTATTTACCTGGTGTTCTTTACTCCTTTTTCTCCTGTGTTTAATTGTTTGCCATATTTGGTGGATTCCTTCTGTTCTAATTTGTGGAGTTCAGATCATTTTTGTTCCTCTCTAGAACATGTTTTAGTAGTCTGTGTAGTGTTGTCTTTGACATGAAATTCTTTAGTTGTTCTTTATTATGAAAGTATTTCATTTCTCCATCAAACTTGAGAGTTTTTCAGGGTATAGTAGTCTGGGCTGGAATTTGTTTTCATAGAGAACTTGAAGTACTCTGCTCCATAGTCTTCTTGCCTTCATGTTTTGTGAAGGGAAGTCTGCCATTATTCTGATGGGTTTTCCTTTAAATGTGATCTGTTTATTTTCTCTAGCGGCTTTCAGTATATTGTTCTTGTGCTGGATTTCTGGGATCTTGACTATTATGTCCTGGTGTGTTTTTAATTGTGTTGAAGTTATTTGGAGTTCTGCGTACTTCTCTTGTCTGAATGTCAGATTGTTTCCTCATATTTGGGATGTATTCTGCTATTATTTCTGCCCATATTATTTTTATATCATTTGTATTGACTCCTTTCTCATTGATGCCTATTAGTCTCACATTGTTCATCTTTGCATCGTCTTGCAGATGATGAATTATTTTTTCCTGCATCCTAGTTGTTTTTAAGAGATCTTTTCTTACCTTTTCACTCGCTACTGTGGTGTCTTCAAGATCTGAAATTCTATCTTCACTTTCACTGACACGGTTTTGCAAGCTTGTGATTGAGATTTTAAGTTCCTCTGTATTTCTTTGGCTCTGCTTCATGCGATCTATTTCTTTCCTGTATTGTTCATTCAAGGAATCCATTGTTTTTCTAATCTCCACTTTTTTTTAACCAGTGTCTTCTTGAGAAGCAGTTATTAATTCTTTAAGTGCAGAGATTATTTCTTTTTTTTTTTTTTTTTTTAGCAGAACCAGGAATTGAACTTAGGCCCTTGCGCTTGCCAGAGAAGCGCTTATTGCACTGAGCCATCTCCCTTGCCCACAGAGATTATTCATGATCTGATTTCCTCTATATATTTCTAAATTTGATTCATTATTTCAGACGCTATTAATACAGAGATTTCTTTTTTTATTTCAGAGGTTATTTCTGATCTGAGTTCCTCTATACCTTTCTGCAGTTCTTTCTTTACTTCAGATGCTATTGATGCAGACATTTCAGCTATGTGATTCCCAATTTGTTCTGTGTTAGTGTCCTCTGCACTTGTTCTGGGTGGGCTTGGGGCCTGAGATTGCATTTTACTCCTTTTCTTTGTCATTTTGTATAGCACTGTCCTCTGACCTTTGATGTAGATCTTTGATGCAGTTATAACCTTAGTACCTACTGAAATTCAGGTGCAGATCTACTAAGTTTGAGTTCTTCCAGCTGTTCCTCTCTTGGGTGTGGCTGCTATGCTCAGCTCCTTCCTGCTGCAGCCCTTTACAGTGAACCTGTTGTGTCCCTCTGGCAAGATGTTCTGCTCCTGGATTAGTTGGGTGGTTCTAGCTCCTAGTCTCTCTACAGGGACTTCAGCTGCAGAGTTTCACCCCAAGCCTGTATCCCAGACCTGGGCTAGGTGTGGAGGGGTCCAGGGGCTTCAGGGGAGCATGGATACTCTCCCACACACACGCAGGGCCTTGGATTGGTCTGGCTCCAGAGGGATGAAGGCATCCCGAGAGCACTGCAGAAGGTCTCACTCAAGGGATGGGCCTGGGCTTGGTCCATGGAGGTCCAGTGGGTGCAGGGGAGCTTGGGAGCGCTCCCACACACTGGCCGGGCCTGTGCTTGGGCTGGCTCTTGAGGGGTGGAGGGGTCCTGAGCATGCAGTCGAAGGTCTCACTCCCAGGGTGGGCCTGGGCTTGGTCCGTGAAGCTAAAGTTGGTTATTTTAAGAGTTTTGGTAGAGTTTTTGAGTCTTCTATGTAGAATATTATGTCATTTCCAAATAATCATAATTTGAGTTCTTCCTTTCCTTATATGTATACCTTTTATTTTTTTCTCTTGCCTAATTGATCTGGCTAACATTTTCTAAGTAGAAGAGGTAATAGTGGCCATGTTTATCTTGTCTCTACTTTTAGGGAGAGTTCTTTCAGTTTTTCCACATTTAGTATGATGCAGTCAAATTTATTTAATGAAAATTGACAAAAGTTTTTCTCACTTTTAGCTGTTAATTTTATTTTTTCAATATTTCATTTTTACAAGATTATATTTTATGATGATTATTCTTATTTGTGCATGTTTGTAGTACATAGTGTTTTTATTCCTTTATGGAGTTTTTAGCCTTCTTGTCCTTTTCTTATTTTTTCAGTACTCAGTTAGTGGCACTAACTGCATTTCTGATGGCTATTAACTGTATGTGGTTAGTGACAGCCCATGTTTTATTTTTTATTTTGAGACAGAATTGCTAAGTATTGCCTGGAGTTGCCCAGGCTGGGATCCAAATTGCAGTCCTCCTTTCCTCAGCCTTGCAGAGTGTTGGAATCACCAGCATGTGGGCCACCATGCCTGCATCTGTACTTTCTCAGTGAGTGTATATAGGGAATTGTTATAGACAGATATTACAGATACTCTTTTTGTTTATTTTTGAGACACTCTCATCTGGAATAGGTTGGTCTCAAACACCTGAGCGCAAGTGATCCTTCCATCATGGCCTCCCAACTAGCCAGGACTATAGACACATATTATCACATATAGATATCATGTTTAACTTCTGACATTGCCAGTCCTGCAGATAACCCACTACTATTATGGACTACTGGACTGTATTGAACTATTTCGCTGAATTCATGCACCTACAATATTTAAATGACAATGAAATATCCATCTCTGAGAAAACTAAACAAAAAAGAGGATATAAATGAAGGACCATTTTGTATCTGTATATACAAAATAGGATGGATATACAGCTACTTTCTCTTAATCAATGAGAATAAAAGATTTATACTAATAGTGTTTTGACAGGATGCTATATCTGCATCTTATACTATGAATAACCACTATGAAGACAATATGCAATGTATTAAATATTGTAACTGTCCTACTAACCTATTTTGAAACTGTCTCATTGCTATTTGTTTCTCAATAAAATTTAAAAATAAATAAAGCTCATCTATATGAAAAAAAAAGATACCATGTTTAATGATTACAAAATGGTCATGAATATCTGAGCCAGACACACTTGCATCCTTACAGATAAGGGAGTTATCACCTCATTTAAGTCATATGCTACCTAGCTAATGAGTGGCAAATCAAGATACAAACCCAGCTCTCCTTAACTTGCCATATCACCTTCCTTTTTTTGGTTAATGCATTTTTGTTGGTTTTTAATTGAGTTCCCTTTGCATGCTGTGTGTCTGCCAATCTGTGGTTTAATAATAGCAATGTGATAAAATAGTACAAACTCACTGTCTTGCAAATTCAGGTTTCTAAGTTTATGGCTGTATTCTTGCCTCCTGTCATCATAGGTTCATGTTGTTCTGAAGCTTTGGAAAAGTGGATTCAGCCTGGACAATGGCGAGCTCAGAAGCTACCAAGACCCATCCAATGCCCAATTTCTAGAGTCTATCCGCAGAGGGTAAGCAGAAAACCCTCTTTGAGTTCCAAATTAGTAAATAAGATGCCAACTTAGAAAGTACAGGGGCTGGGGAGATGGCTCAGTGGAATAAGTGCTTCCTTGGCAAAAGCACAAGGGCCTGAGTTCAATCCCCAGTCGTTGTCCCCCACCCCACCAAAAAAAAAAGTACAGACAGAGCATTTTATTATTTAAGAAATAAAATTTGGAACAGATTTAGCACAGATAAGATATAGATTCACCATTCTGCTCAAAATAATTTATTCACTTTTTCCCCTTTTGGGGAATAGTTTGGTCTCAACCTGCATTCCCACAAGTAGGTGGCTACTCTGAGCAGGTAAGAGTGAAAGTAGAGGCAGCCAAGTAGCCAGTAGAGTAGCCAGCCCCTCCTAGTTTTTACCATTGGAACTGAGAGCTTTCTAGTCTCACCCCCATTACTGGCAAATGGCCTGCTTGCTGTGAACCTCAACACTTCCTTTCCCCTCACAGGGAGGTGCCGGCAGAGCTGAGGAGGTTAGCTCACGGTGGGCAAGTGAACTTGGATATGGAAGACCATCGGGATGAGGACTTTGTTAAGCCCAAAGGATCTTTCAAAGCCTTCACTGGTGAAGGCCAGAAACTTGGCAGGTAAGAAGCAGCACCAGTATGCCCTAGACAGGCCCAGCAGAACTTGTGTTCTCACTGTGACACTAGAGATAACGTCTTTACAGAGAAGTTCAAATTTTATGGGAAGAAGAATATGAAAGATGTGAATTTTGGAGTTAAAAGATTCTCCTTCATTTTTTACTTGTGACCTTGGACTTGTTTCCTGAGCTGTAAATTGGGATTAAAAGAGTCCTTACCTCCTAGAATTGTCATTGCAGAAAATAAAAGAACTGATGTACTACTGCCTTTGGTGAACAGTAACATAATTGGTGCTTTGGCTCAGTGATCAAGGTGTTGGGGAAAATGTGAGTTCCTTGATAACTTAAGGTCTAATCTGGGACTTAGGGATACGAGCCAGGCCACCTACTAGCATTGCTTGGGATCTTAGGGAGTCACACTGTTCATTGCAGGCATGTGTTCACCATTGTAGCAGATTACACCTAGAGACAAACCATAACATGAGTTACATTTCCTATGAGTACATGTATTTCTGTATTTTATTTCTATGCTTATGTGATTGTTTCTTACAAATGAGCTGTGATTTACCAGTCTTTGCTAGAATACGTAAGCAAACTGCCAGTACTATGAACATTGCAGTGAATATCTCTGTAATTAAATCTTTGCATACCCTGTAATCTTAGCTTAGAGATAAAATTGCTGGTTCAAAAGATGGTCATATTTATAAGATGTTGTCAAATTTCCCTCTAAAAATGTGCTGCAGTATCTAGTTTTCATCTCTACCTTAGTTATAAGGGGAAGTTCAGAAATCACTCTCATGATCCTCATGCTTCAGCCTCCTGTTTGCTGGGATTACAGGTGTGCACTGCCATGCAAACAGCTCTTTGTTTTACACAAAAAACACTAAAGTCCTAGAAAGTGAGCTTGCTCTCAAGGCCATAGATTAATGATAGAGTAGGGACCAGATGGCATGTAGTGCTGCTGAAAAATTTCTGTACACTTATTGTCCTTACTTATAATGGCTAGTGTATAAAAGGATAACATCAAGATCTCCATTTTCAGTGAAGGAAATGGAGACATCAAGAACTTTAGTAACATGCTTGAGGTCCAAGTTCCTAACAGAAGATATTAGATTCCCCCAAGAACAGGGGAGGAGATTGAGGAAGTATTTTCAGTACAAATACAAGTTCCATAAAGTAAAGTCATAGACAAAGTCCTGGCTGGGAGGAAATACATAGAATAATACATACAGGGAAAAAGCTGTTTGTTGCATAAGTTAAGGTTTTAGAACTGATCTATAGGGGCCAGGGAGATGGCTCAGTGGAATAAGCGCTTCCCGGACAAGCGCAAGGGCCTGAGTTCAATCCCCGGTTCTGCAGAAAAAAAGAACTGATCTATAGCATATGGTTCTTTTTTCTCATCTGTAAAATGGAGATAATCCCTATCTGAAAGGTTGGTCCTGATGATTCAGGCAGGCTAATATAAAACCTCCTAGACAACACCTAAACAAAATAGATGTACATGTCACTTCTCTTTTCTCCCTTCCTCATCCTATCCAAAGAGGTACCTGTTGCTTGAAGATAACAGGTACTTCCTCATTTTAGGCCTAAATAGGTACATGTAGCAAATCTATTTTCTCCCTAAACATGTAATCTTCCCTTTCTGGTAGGCAGTAGCTTCAATGAGTACTGTTACATACTTGTAATTCTTATAAACAGTTGAGGGACTGGCTGCCTCTAGTCTTTATTTATTTATTTATTTATTTATTTATTTTCTGTATTTTTTTAGGGAATGGTCTACAGGGTGTTTCATAGTGATTCTCCTGTTTACAGCCTCCAAGTGCTGGGATTACAGGCATATACCACCATGCCCAGTCTCAGTCCCTCAAGGCAGGCCCCAGGGATAGAAGCCCCTGGCCCCCTTTAATCTGCTGAGCTATTTGACTGGCCTGCCAATAGTCTGAACTGAGGAGTTGACGTTATACTCATAAAATTAGTAAACAACAGCTATAACACATTTACATGCTTAATCTGTAACTTTCCACTGTTTCCAAATAAGGCTCTGACCACATAATTTATCTGTGTGTCAGCCCACATTTGAATCCTACATCCTATGAGGCTGATTTACAGAGCAGCTTCTCTCAGCATGCAGATGTGGCCAGCTTTCTCTTGAGTTCCATGTATTAAATCCTTAAGCTCATACTACTCACTTTCACAGAAAAGGATTTTCACTTTGTTTTTTGTGTATTCTACACAACATTTCTTAAACTGGGATCCTTGAAATATTCTTTCCGCAAGATGTTAACAAGTACAAAGGGCAGGGCCTGGTGGTTCACTAATTGCCTTCACTGCACAATCTCTTGAGGCCTTTAATAGTTTTTAGTGCCCCATGGTGCCACTAAAATATTAAGTGGCATTTCTTAAACCTCACTGGAGGTCTCAAGGAACTAGGATCCTATGAAACACTTCTGAGAGCAATTTCAGTTGAATTTGCTACACGTACCTATATAGGCCATAAAGATCAGGGCAAGAGTGAGGCAGAGAAGCTGGTGAAATGAGGGGCTTGAGGAAAAAGTCGGTAAATGCTTTAATGTTTCCTCTGTAAAGGTCTAGGCCTGGTTATCTGCTGAGTGAAAAGATAAGAATGAGGCAAGTGGCTGTTTAGACGAGAGAAGGCTCCAATTCACTACTGTTAATTTGGAGTTTATGTTCATTTTGTGTTCATCCACCACTATAAGTACTTTATGGAATTTTCCCCTTTAGTCCTCACAAAGCTGACTGAGTCATTGTTACTACCTACCGTTGTTAAAACTAAGGGAACCTGACTGATTTGTGCAAGGCTATACATTTTTGGCTTATATGACTCTTAAGATCAAACTCTTAACTACTCGAAGACTTCATGTCCTCTTCATTGCACAAGTCCCCCCCTTTTTTTAACCTTTAAGAAACCTTGCCATCACTCTTCCACGTAAACACCCACACCGACACACTCATACATAGTTGGCACGTGAATATAAGACATATCCATGAGTGCATGGGGATGTAGGTCTGGAGCGAGTACCACAGCCTGCCAGGTTATACCCCAGCTTCTCAGCTGTATACTTTGAATCTTGCCTTGGCACTTTATATAAGCCTTGCTGTTGAGTGCTGCAGTCTTGTCTCTCTAGCCTCAGGCTTCCTGTCTATAGTCCGTGCTCAGCTGAGCACTTGAAGACCAGTGAGCACTTGAAGACCCTGACGCAAGGCTCCAAGGAAGACAGGGAGCCTGGAGCCAGACTAGGATCTGAAGTGAGCTCTTCAGGACCTGGGAGTCCCACGAGGGCAGGATTTTAGTCTGTCCTGATCACTGCATCAGCAACACCAGACATGAGCTAGGCACACAGTAGATGCTCAGTAAAAATGTGAGAAGAAATTTCCTGCTACACAAGCCTAACAATGTTCTCTTTCTTCAGCACGGCCCCCCAGATATTGAGTACCAGCTCTCCAGCCCAGCAAGCAGAAAATGAAGCCAAAGCCAGCTCTTCTGTTTTAATCAATGAGTCAGAACCTACTACCAACATCCAAATACGACTTGCCGATGGCGGGAGGCTGGTACAGAAATTCAACCACAACCACAGGTACCTTGTGTCATCTGATCTAAATTTTCTAACAGTGTCCCAGACATCTGCACACCTGTAGTCTATCCTTCTAGAGGGAATAGTAGAGAGTTTGCAAGTCTGGTGCCTTTTGGTCCTGTTTCTGTTCTCTGTTACTATTGCTAAGGACTGCTCACATCTCTCCTGTGGTACCTTTCCTCATCCTTGGATTTTTTTTTAAACCAGTAGATGTTGTTCAAAAGCAGTCTGCTGCTAAACCTAGGTATAAAAGAGGTCAAATTAGAACTGCTGTGGTTGATGGCAAGGAGCTCGTCCACCTGGCCTTCTTTATCTCACTCCCTCAGGGGTCTCTAAAAACCAGTAGACTAAGGTTTTTTTGGATCTGGCCTTTGAGATCTGCTCTGCTCTCTGAGATTATCTAGGCTGAATCAAAACAAAACACTCCCTCTTATTTCAAAGATGGGAAATCCTAGGCACCACAAGAAGAGACTTAGTGAGAGAGGTCTGGAGGATTGTCACTAATAAAGATAGGCACTTTATTAATGACAACTCCTTTTTTGAGAGCAGTGTAGTTTCAGTTTTATCAGTAACAGGCTAACAAAGCTAAGATAACCTGTGGGGCCAGTGAATGATTTGACATTCATTGAATATTGACTGAGTTTAAAGGTGTGTATCAAGCAGCCAGTGTGAGCCAGGAATATCTGGATCCTTGCTCAAACTTCTCTGAAATGGAGTGATCCATCTTACTGGCCAGAGTTACTCACTTCAGTTTTATTTCTCTTGGTAACACAGCAGAACTGCTGCTCAGTCCAAGGAGCACAACCCATGCTAAGTATGGGTGAGAGGGCCTGGTCTGCTCTGTCTCAGGCTGAATGCATTTTGCCTAAGGACCACATTGTAGATGGCATAAGTCCCAGGGCTTGCAAACAGAAGGAAATTTCTGTTGAAGCACTCTAGGGACAAATACTTTCAGGTGACTATTCTCACGATTACTAGGTTTAAGGCATGAGCAACATCTAGGAAAAGGATTTCTGGAACTGAGGATTGGTGACAAATAGTTTGAGTGCTTCCATAGAAAAAGAGAAAATTAAAAATTCCATAGAAAATTTTACACTCCCCTGTGGAATTTGTGGTCTAGGTGAAAGTAGTAATCAGGTCATCCCAGAATTATGTGTTCACAGACTTGACCAATCCCGCAAAGGGAAGGTCAAGGAACAGACTAAAAGCAAGGTAAGGCTGTAGAGGAGGTCGAATTTAAGCTGGAGGTGTAGTTAGGATTATGGAAGGGAGACAGAAGAGTATATGAGAAGGGGAACTCTAATTTGGGAAGGGAGTATGGCCTAATGAGAAACTAAGGGGAAAAAAGAATGAAAGAAAGGAGGACAACATTAGGTAGGCCTTGGGACCATAGTAAAGAAAATGGAGATATCAGCAGGGAAAGAGCTGCTCTAATATGCTTCTAAATAATGACTTTGGCTGTTCATGGTTTAGCTGGGCAGGGAAGACACTCATGTTCATCTTTCAAAGGGTGGGGGTTGTGGACACCAAAGATGGAACTGCTCACCTACTCCCCACTCCTTCAGGATCAGCGACATCCGACTCTTCATCGTGGATGCCCGGCCAGCCATGGCTGCCACCAGCTTTGTCCTCATGACTACCTTTCCGAACAAAGA
>NW_004524776.1:4508341-4510956 GCF_000260255.1 Octodon degus
CAAAGTGACTGAAAGTTTCTCCCCTTGTAGGGAAGGATGAAGAGAGAGATGTATGGAGAGAGGCTTTGCAGCTACTTTCTGTTATGTGAATATATCACTTGCCCCAGTAAGAATTGGCAATGACAAAAGTGCCCTGAAGAGTGAGCTTAGAACTGGATGCGCACATCCTGTTCAAATGAAAATAAAAGCTTCCCCACACACCCTTCACTCAGACCTGCCTCAGGAATCTATGCTCACAGGTTGTGTCCGTCTTAGATTCTATTACACCTGCCCAGCTCTTTGCCTTCCCATCATCCAAGACTATTCTATCCTGGTGATTCTTGGTTGCTGCCATTGCTTTATTCCATATGCAGAAGTCTGAGGAGACCTAGGAGGTGGGAAAACTGTTCAAACTGTTCACTGGTAGTGTGTGGCAAATCAGATGCTGGGTATGGTCCTGGGTATGGTCCATGGGTATGGTCCTGTGCTGTGAGTGCCTTTTATTGTGTTGATATTTGTAAGAGGCTTCTGGCAAGCAGCTTTTGAGAGTGAATGTGATGTCAGAATGTAGCTTTGTGTTCCAAGTTTCACTTCCCACCTTTGCTGAACTACCTTCAGACTTGTAGCAGTTAAGGCTGTAATCATAGCCTGATAAAAATTCTTCACACTCCTAAGCTATCTTCCTTGCAAGGCAGTAAGAAGGAGTTTGGATGGAACTTTTCCTACTGCCCTATTAAGTGAACCACAGACTTAGATTCAACCAGATTTTGAGCCACCTTGTACCTCAGCCCTCTTTCTAAGTTACCATCAGACATTTTCACTCTCTAGCTTCTCTCTGCTACAAGCCAGGTACTAGTGCTACATCCACCTATAGCCATGGAAGGTGGTAGTTTCAACTTGGTCTAGTGCTTCAGTCACACACTTGCCAAACTGGCCTGCTAAGGGTATAGTACAGCCAGTATTTTCTGTGGCAGGTGGCAGTGATTGAGAATGAAGTGCAGATCTAGAAAACAAAATTATTTTCACTTTGACCATTAAAAACCAAAATGAAGATAAGAGTTTTGTGCTTTTAATGAGTTGCTTGAAAAGAAGTAAACAGCTGTTGTGCTGTGGTGCTTCATGCAAGTTCCGTGCTACAGTGCAAGAACCTAAACCCAGCTGAGCTAGTAAGTGGTGTATGATGTCAACTTCCAGACCCTGATCTCTTAACTTTTGGCCAGGTACATGCACTCCACCCCCATTTAGGCCCTGCTTGCATACAGTGTCCCCCTCCCTCTCCCTCCTCTGAGTTTCTGCTTATTAATCACATATCAGAAGAGATCCTAAAACTACCAATTACACAGGCATCTAGAATGGTTTGCAGAGGCCTCTTGTTTTTGTACCCAATCTGGAAAGAGAGTGTGACTGCTGATGTAGTTTGCCCTATGGTTGCAGTTCAGACCATCTCAGCACCTGAACTAAGATAGGAATTACATTGATCTAGCTCTAGTCCCCATTCTTTTGTTCTGGTGGCCTAGATGAGCTTTCGAAGTACGTTCAGGTTTTGAATTCAGCATAATTGTCAACTGGAGGATTTTGGGCCATCTCCAATATTAGTTGGTGAGTAAGAGAACCATTTGGTATGACAAGCCTGACTAAGGATGTCCTGCAATGACTGGGACATGTATTGATATCCCAGATTCATCCCTGAAAAAGGTAAGTTAGCTACCATGATGCCCTTTCTAGCAAGTGTGATGACCATGCCAAACAACCTTGTAGGTAGAGTTTTGTGTACCTAGTTGCTTCCTCCAGAGATAACCCTGGGAGAAGGCAGGTTTTGGGGACATGAGCTAGGCACATCTTTACACTGTGATTGGCACTGCCAAAATGTGTTCAGAGGGCCATGTTCCTGCCCACCAATAGTACCTTGCAGAGCCAGAAACTTAAAGACCTGGAGCTCATTGAAGGGAAGCAGCTGGTACATAAATGCAGTGTCAAAGGAACTACTGCCTCAGGACCCTCTCATGGGCCCAAATAAAAGGTCTTTCTTTGAAATGGTTTTGGCCAGTATGCTGATTTGACTTAATATCTCTCTCTTCCAGCCCAGTAAAGCAGAGTAGAAAACATGTCCTTGACTTACAGCATCTGAACCAAATCTTAGCCTGAGCCAGTTCCTGAGGCCTCATCCCTCATGCCATGTGAGCAAATCACCTGAGATGCATCCCAAATCTCATTACTCGTCATCCTTTCCCTGTGTTCCCCAGGCTAGCTTCCTTCATACTGGAGCATAGAGAATGCCCAAGTTGCTGGAGAATCCTAGACCCTAGGAATCTGAGGTCTGGGGATGCACAGCATTTCCCAAAAGTTAAAAGTAGGCCCCACGAGGGGCCAGACCAAATGTCAGATTCGCCTCTGCAGGGATGGAAAATGGGTATAGATTCCAGGACCAAGGGATGAGAAGCAGCCAGCCACACACCTTTGACATCCACAAAAGTCTGGGCAAGAGCTCCTGACTGAACCAAGGTTAATGAGCCCATAAAATGCACTCTAGAAAAAATCATCTGTCTTAGCCACAAGAAGCCAGTCAGCCCTTTGCTACTCCATGCCTCTCATGACCCTGTCCCTAAAGACAGGAGAAACTACTTTTAAATTAAATT
>NW_004524776.1:4517175-4522093 GCF_000260255.1 Octodon degus
TTCACCAGACCTGGGCTAGGACTGGGTCTGGGGGTTCCCGGAACGTGGCAGCTACATTCTTTCCTTCTAACTGGTCCTTGTTTGAGAAATTCCCTCCACTGTGAGTTGGGTGTTTTATTCCAAGATTCCTGAGTCCAAATTAATGTTTCATGCAGTATAAGATGTACATCACTGTTTCCATATGCTAACACCTCGAATCAAAATATAAGCAGCCATGCCTAGCATCATCAAAAACTAAGTTTTAAGTATATTGCTCCTTTTTAATCTATGTCCAAAGTTAATATATTATAGAAATTCATATCTAAGTAAGTGAACTGTAAAAAAGTTCTGAGCATTGTGCCAGTTTCATCAGCAGTGGTCAACCTATCTTAGGGACACATAAATTAATGATGTCTTTGGATCTTGGAGCCAAAGAATCTTTAATGATTCTTGTTCACAAAGGCAGCCTGCCCACCTTTGTCTGCATCTTTTCCATTTGGGAGATCATTTGTTAGAAAGGACATAAAAGTGTTCCTAGTAGTTTACTACTGCAAACAGTGCTGTACTATGATAGCTTCTACCGCAAATATAGAAACAAAGTGATTTCCTAGAAATGGGACCATAGACTCAGTATTATTTACCCTCCTTCCCACAGTGGATGGCAAAGCTTCATCCCATAAATTGTCCAGCAGGGTGCACTAACTAGGTAAATAATCAATTGATTCATCTTATGTGGTAAGTTGTAGATGTTAGTAATGGTTATGATTTATTATTTTTTCTAAATCCTTTCCATGTATTCTGTACTTAATCCTTACACCAACATTGAAGCAGGTGCCTTAAAAACAAAACAAAACAAAATTTAAAAACCTCTGTTTTTTGAAGAAGTGAAATAGGGACATTTCATCTTGAAGATAACCTCAAGTGTTCAGAGAACTGTCACACAAAACATGAGACTTGTCCAGTATTTCTCCAAAAAGTACAGCTCTTGAAGCAAGGGATAAGCAACAAATAGCCTATGAGATAGTTCACTTTTTTTTAAACCTATTTACATTGACTTAATCCATGTCAAATGTAGTTTACAAAGGGAAAGGGCTAGTACTTTTGTATAGAATATACAGACACAGCATCACACCAAGGGGTGCACAAGAGGGGCAGGGAGACAACCTTCTGGGAACAGCAGCTCTACTCCCAGGAATGGTTCTCAGCAAAATCTGGGCAACCCAGAGCACCCTCAGCCAGCCCAGACTTTGGCCTATGTTTTAGCTTGGGTCCCAGTTCCTTCCCCACCCCAAGTCCTCATAAAGAGCCCCATGAGCTAAGACTAGGGATAAGATCATGTCCTGTGGGGCACAGGCCCCATGCCTGGGAGAATAAATATACACCACTGAACACTAATCACATAGGAGAGGGGAGGGACGCCAGGGTAAAGGGAGGCAGGCAACCCAAGGGCTGGATAGGCCAAGCCCCCAGCCAGCCCTGAGGGAGGCACTGCTTCCAGAGGTTCCTCAATAAAACTAGAAAATCATACAACTGAGGGGAGAAGCTGGAGGCCGAAGGCGTCCCATTTGTGCACAACATTGTAAACATATAGTCTGTATTACATGTGCTTCAGTCTGATGTCTGCATGTCTGTCGGTTAGTCAATCTGGGAGCTGGATCTCAGGACTCTTGCCCTCCATCCTGGGAATGGAGGCTGGAACAAGTATGGTCCCCAAGCTTAGTGGGAGCCAGCCGGTGGGGGTGGGCCTCAGCCACTTTGGCTGCACAGTCTGTGTACATGTGTGTGCACATGCACATGAGTGTATGTGCATGTATATACATGGGGAGACTGTGTGCAAGTATTTACAAGGGGAGAAGGTCACTGTCACACAAAGGCTGGGGCGCAAGGCTGCCTGGGTAGCTAGCTCACAAGTAGATCCTCCACAGGTCTCCAGGTGCCATGATTGTGTTGTCCTGAGGGCACAGCTTCTTGGTACCTAGGGTCTGAAGCCAGCACTCCTCGCAGTGCATGCCAGCACTGGACTGACGTCAGGCGCATCGAGTACGAGTCCATGCAGATGAGGCATTTGTACCAGTCCCACAAGACAGCTGCTGTTCAGGCTTCCTGACCTGAGCTTTCAGAGCCTCGAATGTGATCACAGTGGAATCTTCGGTGATTTTCTCAATGTCGCTGTTCATACAAGTTTTCTGCTTCCCGCCATTGCTAATAGATGGCATCTCATCACTAGCCCAGTTGGAAAACTCAGGTGTGATACAGGTGCTGGGAGGGCCACCATTTAGGACTGTGCCCCAGAGTGCTTTTCTTTCCTTGGCTTCACCAGGCTCCTCGCCCTGCAGCGGATGACATCAGCCTCAGTGTATTGTAGCTTCCCGTACTCCAGTGTCATCCCCATCCACATCCTGGTCGGCATCACTGTCTGGGTTCTCCTTGCCACTGCACACCACAAAGCCAGAGCCTCGGAAGCCACCTTCAGGAGAGTGGCGGCCCATATCCACTTCTGCCCACACCACTCATACTCCTCAAAGCGATTGCTGTTCTTATGCTCAACGTCGCAGCATCCTCCTCAGCCATGCAAAAGCCTTCCCTCTGTCCTTTATCTTGCTTCCTCCATTTCATTTTCCCAGTCCAAGCATTTAGTTGGGTCTGCTGGTTGGCTTGCACTCTCAGGAAGGTCTACTTCCTCCCTCCCGCTGGCCTCCCTGCTCGGGCCCTCGCTCTGGGCCCTCAGCATAGTCACCTGGGCTGCTCTAACATCACCCGTGGCCGCCACGCAGCACCGCCCCAGCCTTGCCTCCGGTGTTCGTGGCCCGCAGTGGCCCAACCAGCGAGGGCGATGATGCGAGTGGATTCCTCCCGGTGGCGACGGCGGCACCTCAGCTCTCAGCAGAGGCAGCGGCCATGTTGAGTTCATTTATTAAAATAGCTTCTCCCCCATATAATATATTTCACACTTATGTTTTCCCCTCTTCTGAAAGGAAATACTACATCTTGATGCTTTTCATAAATGTGTTAAAGTCACATTTTCATGATGGGGCCTGTTGGGAGAAAAAAATCTAAAGTTAGCAAGCAGGCTTACTAAGGAAATGATGTATTAGTTCAACTGTATTTCTATACTCTGCATTAATGATTCTCCGAGGTAGAGAAGAGAGTACATATTCCAGAGAATGAATCACAATCTACAGCAATTTAGGTACTTCCTCTGGGACAGTCCTCAAACCCCCAGTGAATCACTACCGATGTCAACCAGTGGCCCAAATGAGTGTATGGTGTGTGTACAAGCAAACAGAAGAGACTTGACAACTACTGTTCTACATGGAGCAAGAAAGATTTTTAGGAGTCATTGGGATATCTAAACCACATAAGTGAAAGATGTGTTTCAGCAACTGTTTAGCATGGTGTTTGAGGACCCTGTCTTATATATTTTACCACATAGTAAAGAATGCTGAGGTACTTCAATAAACTTAAAGTAAAACTTTTATATTTCAGCATATAAGCTTTTGAAGCTGGATCTTGAATTCAGGGTGGTAAATCAGTTTTCAAAGAAAGCCCTGTAATTGTTCAGACTGGCTAACTGCTGTTTACTGGGGATTAGTGGAACTAAGGCTGGTTCTGCTAAGGAAATAAACTTACAGGAAACAACCCAAGTCCCTGCAACTGGTGTTCTGGGCAGAACCATTCTGGCAATTGAGTTGGCTTGCCAAACGCTCTGCTATGCCTTTCACAGCCTCTTCCACAGTAAGTCCAATGAAGGCTGCAAAGGACTCAAACTCAGCCATTACTGAGATACATGTTTGAGAGACCAGGCAAAGGGATATCTCCTTGTTGCATTTCTAAGTGCTTCCATGACTGGCTGGATCATCTCCAGCCACTAATGAGCATTTACTGCCATCCCATGACAGCCAGGAGTGGTGGGACATGCTTGTAAATCTCAGCACTTGGGAGTCAGAGACAGGAGGATCACCATGAGTTCAAGTCCAGCTTAAACTATGTAATGAGATTCTTAAAAAAAAAATCACAAAAATTTCTCTACAGGTACTTTTCTCTACTGACCAAATTCTTCCAAGCTCAGCTTTGCAGCTTTGCTGGTGGTATTCATGTCACACATTATGAAGCAAATACAAAGCTAGAAGTTTACCATACACTAAGGATGTGGCAGTTCCTCGGGGACCTGCTCCTGCTCCTCTGGAGCTCCTGGTTCACACAATGATCTGGTCTGGGAACTTTTGAAACTCAAGGCACTGTCACTATTACTGCCATCTTCCCAGCTAATCTACTCACACCATCTTTCTGACAGACTTCAGGTACTATTTTTAATCTCATTTTACAAAATTTATTTTTACATTTTACAGTCAGAGAAATTAAGCAATATGTCTGTGACACACAACCAGCAAATACAGAACCATAGTTTTGCAATAAACTTGACAGTAGTATATTTTATTTCAAAGGTTGCACTCTTTGCCACTCTACATGTTGCCTCTTCAACATTTACTTTAGAATATTGTGATGAAGTATTTCCAATACCAGCTTCATCTTTGTTTTGTGTAGTTGTACGACTAATAGTAATAGCCATGCAAATTATGGTTATTCCTAGCTTCAGGATGATACTCACAGTCTTAATCATATATGGTCAATCTTTAATGAACAGGTAAAATAGTTTGCCTTTAAAATCTCTGGCATATGAGCGAATATTTCTTCGGGATTATTGGTATGGTCACTGATTTTCTATCTTATTTTCTTAACAATTCTTAATATGTTTTTGTGAGTATCAGAAGTGAATGAATATTATTATGCATATGTTCAAAGAAAAACACAGCCTTTTGAGTACTCCTTCTTTCTGTCCAATAGACAGCACTGGCTTTCCTGATGAACATGGTATCTTCACTGACGAGTGTACTCCTTTTTAGGTTATTTTGGAGATGCCTGGGATCCATTGCATGGT
>NW_004524776.1:4542387-4548936 GCF_000260255.1 Octodon degus
TTAAGTGCAGCTCTACAAAGTTTGGATTTATCCAGCTGTGCCTGGCTTGGGTCTGGCTGCTATGCTCAGCTCCTTCCTGCTACTGCCTTTGAGGTTGAACCTGTTGTGCCCCTGTGGCAAGATGCTCTGCTCCTGGACTAGCTCGGTGGTTCTATCCTCTACATTCTCTGCAGAGATTTTAGCTACAGGGTTACACCCCAGGCATGTATGTCAGGCCTTAGCTTGCCTTGAGGGTTCAAGGTGGAGTAGGGGGGAGAGGCAGCTCTCCCACACACTCACTGGGTCAGGGCTAGGACTGGGTCTGTGTGTTTCCAGAACGTGGCAGAAATTCCTACTCGGCAGGCGGGTTGGGAGAGGTGCTGCAGAGTGGTGGGGGGCGTCTCAAGGTGGTAGATGACGGAGTCCTCCACACTTCACCTGGGATGGGACCAGTAGTCTGTCCCACTGGTGCAGGGTAGCAAGAAACTTCCTGATTGCTTTGTTTAAGCAGTCACTTAAACAACTGAGCTAATGAGCAGCCCCCCTACTCATGACAGATGATGACTCTAACATAACATGACATAGAACTTTCCAGTCATTCTAGTGACCACCATAGATGCAGGAGGAGGATCTGTTTCTCTTGACATATTCATATTTTTAAGATAAATATATACTAGGGACAAAGCAGTGATATGCTCCAACACAGATAATTATAACCACAACTTTTTCCAATATAGGGAAAACATTATGTACAAGCTATTTTATTTTATTCCTCTGAATATCTGAGAACATAGAACAAAGATGTTGTGAGTGTACTCTCTCTGAATTTATCACCTGAAGCAGATAAGTAGAAACATCCAATACAATGCTTCACAACAACCACTTACTCTTTAAAACATTTTAGCCAACAAAATAGTTCTCCAGCTGAATCCTTGTTTAAATCCATGTAATTTCTCAAGGCTCCAGCAGGCCAAGCAACTTGACCTTGGCCTCTGCAGATACTCAAAGACAACTGACAGAGTTTCCTAGCTGCAAGGCCAGCACTCTTTCTTCACCACCCTATGATGTGAAGTCTGACATGTAATGCAGATGAGGAGGGCATGGGATGTGTTCTTTGTTTTGCTCTTCTATCATATTCAATGGGGTTCCTCACTTTTTATTCAGTTTCCCCTGACTTCTTTTCTTCCATTGTTTCTTTTTTTTGAAAAATGAACTCAAAGTCTCACACATGCTAACCACATTTTCTATGACTAGGGTACACTCAAAGACTTCAGAATTCTTTCTTTCAACCATGTAATGATATCCAACTGCTAACTGCATACTAGAAGCAGAAAAAAAATTAAGAATACAAGAATCATGGAGAATAATAACCACATCCAGCATACCACAGAGCCAACCATAAATAAAATTCAGATGTATGTACTCAAAGTTTTGTTAATAACATGGTATATGCTCTTGGGCTTGCAAGATAACCTCAGCAGACTAAGTTCCTGCTTTGGCAAGTGCAGGAATCAGAGTTCAATCCCCTGTCACACATGACATGATGTCCCTGCCCCTGGAGTGTACTAAGCCAGCGACCGAGTCATATGCCTGTAATCCCAGCATTTGGGAGGCTGCAAACAGGAGTATCACTGAGTCCCAGCTGTGTAGTGAGACCATGTACCAAATACATGAAAAAAAGTTACATGCGCTTTATGTGTCAAATATTCTGTTCAGGTTTACATGTGTATTAAATTTAATTTAATCCTCAAAGGAAAAAAACCCCATATATTACCATGACAGGACACATTTCTATATATTGTGTGTATACACTGTGTGTGTGTGCACGTGTGTGTGTGTGTGTGTGTGTGTGTATGGTGATCAGTGTACACACAGACACAGGATTTTTACAAGGACTTTCTTCACTGTTATTGCAATATTTTTTGCAGTTTGCATGAAATAGGTACTGAACAGATCATTTGTTTTCTCTGTTACTCAGCCTCCTGATAGCTTAAATGCTTATAAATTTTTACATAATTACTCTCAGTAACATAAACATATGACTCAGTAAAATAAATTCTCTCTGAGTTCAGAACTTCTGTATAAAGTCCTCCCCACACCTACCACCAGTGTAAAAGGTTGGCTGATTGGTGGCAGCCTATCACAATATTGTAGAAGGTAGGCAGACATTGGACAACTAGAAGGACTTAATAAGTCTGGTTCTGCCCTCATTACTATCTCTGAAGCTTGACATAGCTTTGACCTGCCCCTCCCACTGGTTGCAGGAGCCTTTGTAAGATGTGCCTTTCACCCAAACCATAAAGAGAACCTTGTGGAGCTTCAGCCCACCCCCATCATCCTTAGAGTCTTCCTGAGATACAGTGAATCCCACAGAGCAGGAGCTTTGTTAAGCTTATCCAAAACTTCAAATGTCACAAGAATATTGCTGACCCATGTTAAGTCCCCTCCCATTGCTACTGAACCAAGGCAAACACCAGGAGGTTCAAAATTGTCAAAAGGAAGAAGCAAAAGGCAATCTCAGAACTGCAGCCCACGCAGAACAAGTTCAGGACACAAGGATATATAAAAATTTGAAAGTCATACTCCTGAAATTTCTGATAGGATAGCAACTGAAGTAAAGAAGCAACTCCATGAGGCCATGAAGGAGATAAAATCAGAAACAATCTCTCAGCTGAAAAAAGAAATGACAAAAATCATGACAGAATTTCTCAGCATATCTAAGAAGGCAAAGATAAAAACAGAATAGATTACTGATGAAAATATTGAATGAACAATACCAGAAAGAATTAGAATACATGAAACAGATTCAAACAGGTATTCAGAAAGTTAAGAATTCTACTGAAAACTGGCAAAATATGCCTCTATAAAACCGCATAGCTACTTATCATGAGAGGAAGGATATCTTAAAATTATCAACGGAGAAGGAAATAATAATTCATCAGGTATAAGATGATGCAAGGTAAAACAATACAAGATTGATAGACGTCAATGAAACAGAAGGAGCCAGCACCACGACATAAAAAGAAAATTTGCAGGATTAATGCCAGAAAATTTCCCAAGTATGGGGAAAGAATTGGACATGCAGTAACTTAGGCATGCAGAATTCCAATTAGTCATAATTGAAATAAATCAAAACCTAGATGTATAATAATCAAGATCCCTGAATTTCAGCAAAAGAACAGAATACCAAAGGCTGTTAGAGAAAACAAACACATTACCTATATTTGAGAGCCCATCAGAATCATGCAGATTTCTTAACACAAAGCATGAAAGCAAGGGGCTGATAAGATGGCTCAGTGGTCTAAAGCACCTACTTAGAACAAGCTTAGCAAAGCACAGGGACCACGGTTCAATCCCCCAGCACTATATGCCAGCCAGCACCGCCCCCTGGTGGGCTGAGCTGGCCACACACACACACACACACACATAAATAAATAAATTTTTTTTAAAAAACCTGAAAGCAAGAAGAGATTGCAAAGTCAACAAACAAAAATCAATAGTATTCCTCTACAAAAGAAACAAACTCACTAATAGGGAAATTATAAGAAAAAATTTGAAAATAGCATTCAAAAACAATGAAATACCTAAATGTTAATCTAACAAAACAAGTAAAAAATCCATACAATGAAAATTATAATACTCTGAAACAACAGATCAAAGAAGATTTCTGAAAATGGAAAGGTAGTACTTGCTCTTGAATAGGAAGAACCAACACAGTAAAGAAGGCCATTCTCCCAAAATTGTTATAAAGATTCAATACAATCCCTATCAAAATACCATAACATACCCACAAATTTAGGAAAACATTCCCAAAAATTCATTTGGAACCAAAAAAGAAAGAAAAGAGCAAAGGCAATGATAGCCAACAATGACAAGGCAGGAGGCATTACAATTCCTGACTTGAAATTATACTACAGAGCTACTGTGATTAAATCAGCAGGATACTGGCAAAAAAAACCACCAAACCTGAGGATCAGTGCAAAAGATTACAAGATGTAGACATAGCTACAAGTACACTCAGCCACCTTATGTTTGACAAAGGGGCCAAGCATGTTCACTGGAATAAAGATAGCCTCTTTAACAAATGGTGCTAGAAAATGGACTTTCCATATACTTAAAATTGAAACTAGATACAGGTCTATCCCCATGCACTAAGCTAAAGTCAAAATGGATTCAAGCTCTAAGCATTAAAAAAAACATTAAATCTACTGAAGAGAAAAATAAGTGAAAATCTTGAAGACTTAGGAGTAGACTGAGTTCATAAACAAAAACCAAACTACAGGGAAATAACTTCAAAAGGCGACAATTTGGATCTTACCTTATTCAGAACATTTTGCATCTCAAAAGAAAACACCAGCACAATGAAAAGACACTATACAAATTAGAGGGAAATTTTAACCAATAGTCCGTCAAAAAAAGACTTCTATCAAGAATCTATAAAGAACTAAAAAAAATCAGGCCCCAAAAATTCAAACACCCAATCCAAAAATGGGCATCTGAGATGAATACACACATTTTAGAAGAATAAATATAAATGCCAAATAAATATATGAAAAAAATGTTCCACAACATTGGTCATTCAAGAAATGCAAATTAAAACAATAGTGAGATTCCATCACACTCTAGAAAGAATAGCTATCATAAATCAACTAACAATAAATACTGAACACCCTATGGGGAAAAGGAACACTTCTCCAGTGTTAGTAGGAGTGTAGACTGGTACAACCATTAGGGAAAGCAGGATGGACAACTCCTCAAAAACCTAGGATCAAAAGTCCCATTCAACCAAGTTATTTCCCGTCTGTAAAATTTCCAAAAGAACTGAAAACATCACACCACAGTGATATATATGCACCTATGATTTTTTGATATTTTTTAAAGAGAGTAGAAAATAGTATTAGAACACAAATATTACAAGACATACAGAATTTCACTTAACAAAGTAATATGAATTTCACAATATTTGTTGCAATGCATAGTGTTGTCATCTAACCAGTTATTCACATTTCCAGATATTCAGGCAAAATTGGAAGAAGAAAAACAATAAGAAACAATGTATCACATGTTTATAGCACGGCGATTTGTCATAGCTAAATCTTAGAAACAACAAAAATCCCATCATCAGAGGAATGGGCAAAAAATACATGGTATTACTTTTTTCCTTTAACAGTTTCAAAAACATGTTAGTATGACATTTACAATAATTAGTATATTATATATTGTAGTAACATGCTTTTCTTATCCCTCATTATTTTTTGCATAATATTATTTAGAAACAAATATCAATGAGACAGTTTCAAACCAAATTGGTAGGACAGTTTCAACAATTAACACATTTCACACCTATAATATTCAATAACGGAACTTAGAAAAAATGGGGTATACCGATGAATGTCCATTTTGTATCTGTGTATTCAAAGTGTTAGGATAGATATATAGTTGCATTCTCTTAATGAATAGAATGATTTGTTCTAATGGTGTTTGTAAATTGGATCACAAGTCTGCATCTTGTACAGCAATTAAATACTAAGAAGAATATATGCAGTGTATTATTTGTTGTAACTGTACTTCCGATTTGATTTGAAACTGTCTCATTGCTATCTGTTTATCAATAAAACTTTGAAAAAAATAATTAACACATTTCATACATTCTTCCTAGTGGTTAATTGCTGTACAAGATGAGGATATGATATCCTATTTAGAAACACCAATAGAACAAATAATTCCATTCATTAAGACAATGCAACTATATATCTACCCCAACCACTTTGAATACACAGATACAAATGGACATTCATCTGTACCCCCTTTTTTTGATAAGTTCCATTATTTGAATATTATAGGTGTGTAACTCAGCAAAATATTCTAAAAGAGTCCAGTACCTATAATAGTATTGGGTCTTCTGCTTGACTGGCAATGTCAGAAATAGTTGACTTGAGTCCCCTACAGCTCAACATAACAGCATGGCTTTACTTCTATTTCATTTTTATACTTTTCTGCTGGATGGTTAAGATCAAGGTGAAGCAGGACCTATGCAAAAAGAGTTGTAGCTTTTGGGTCTGATAAGGTCAGTGAAATCCATTCAGGATTTATCCTGAGATCCTGTTCCTCAGATTGTAGAACGTTTGTTAGTGTCAGCAATGTGGATGAGTCACGGCCATTGCTGGGCAAGTGTGTTCTCTGTGAAAGCCTGAAACAATGTTTTCTCTCCATGTGACTCTCCCTTAGGCATACTCTACATTGATCACTTTCTTCTTTGGCCTCATAATCTCCTTAATCAGAAAATTTGGGACACTACCGAGTTACATGACATTACGGTACAAGTTCTCATGTTCTGAGTCTTAATTGACCTTGGAAGGCTACTGCCAAAATGCTGGCTTTCCCTGCAGCCCTCCTTTTTCTCTAACTTTGGTCTTCAAACTTAGATTGTTAGCCATCCAGAAGACAAGCTTATTGTTATTACCATACAACTTAGACTGTTAAGCTTAACCTCACTATTTGTCTGAATATCAAACATCTTCGGCATAGCATGGAACAGGTATTTTTCCTCAAGTATTGATATGTTGAACT
>NW_004524776.1:4554462-4555708 GCF_000260255.1 Octodon degus
TGATGGCCAGGATTTTCAGTTATATAAATACATACAGATTATTCTCAACTTTCATATAAGAAAAAAATAGCTTAATAGTTCCAAAAGGAATCCTCTTTAATGTATGTTCCTTAGTATCTAATACTGAAGTATTGTCCTTTGAAGATTTTAATGCATAGGGTGCGGATAAGAATAGAGTTCTTTCTGTATAGTTATGACAACATAGGGCAAAATTAACTAGAATTTCTACCATTAAAAAACTTATAATGAAAAAAATTGTTTAGATCTTTAATACATTTTGACTTTAGTTTAGTGCATGGTGATAGACCTGGGTCAAGGTTTTGTTTTCAGCATGTAGAGAGTCAGTTTTTCCAGCACTATTAAAGAGGCTATATTGCTTCCAGTGAGTATGTTTTGACACTTTGTCAAAGATAAAGGGGCTGAGTGTGTTCGTAGGGGATTCAGTGTCTTCTAATCTATTCCATTGATCCTCAGGTCTATTTCGTGGCCAATACCATGCTGATTTTATCACAGTAGTCTTGTAGCATAATTGCAAGTCAGGAATTGTAATGCCTCCTGCCTTGTCTTTACTGCCCGGGATTACCTTTGCTATTTTAGGTCTTTTCCTGTTCCAGATAAATTTTAGGAATGATTTCTCTATGTCTGTGAGGTATGTGTGTGGTAGTCTGATAGGGATTGCATTAAATCTGTACAGCAGTTTTAGGAGTATGGCCATCTTCACAATGTTAGTTCTTATCCAGGAGCATGGAATATCATTCCATTTTCTGAAATCCTCTACAATCTCTTTTTTTTGGAGTACTGTAATTTTCCTTGAAAAGATCTTTGGCTTCTTTAGTCAGATGAATTTCAAGGTATTTCATTTTCCTCTGTGCTATTCTAAAAGATATTGTTTCTTTTTTTACCGTTATTTTATTTTATTCTTTAGTCCTGGGCATCAAACGGAGAGATTTTCACACACTAAGCATGTGATCGGCCACCTGATTCCGTCCACAACCCAGGAGGAGTGGCTGAGAGGCCTCTGTAGACAACTGTAGATAATTTTTTCATTTTTTTTTGTTTTTATTTTTTTCTTTTCAAAGTTTTATTGATAAACATATAACAATGAGACAGTTTCAAATCAAATCGAAAGTACAGTTTCAACAAATAATACACTGCATATATTCTTCTTAGTAGTTAATTGCTGTACAAGATGCAGACTTGTGATCCTACTTACAAACATCATTAGAAAAAATCATTCCATTCATTA
>NW_004524776.1:4557844-4558356 GCF_000260255.1 Octodon degus
GTCTGTGGTAATTACACCCTTTTCATTCCTTATTGCTTGTATTTGAATTTTTTCTTTCCTCTGTTTGATGAGGTTAGCTAGGGGCTTATCGATTGTATTTAATCTTTTAAAAAACCAGCTTTTTCCTTTTTTATTCCTTGAATTGTTTTCTGCTTCTCAATTTAATTAATTTCTGCATAATCTTTATGATTTCTTCCCGTTTTCGGGCTCAGGGTTTGGTTTGCACTTCCTTTTCTAGTTGTTAAAGGTGCAGCTTTAGGGTATTTATTTGTTCCCATTCTGTTTTCCTAATGTGTGAGTTCACAGCTATGAATTTTTATCTGAGAACTGCTTTCATCATATCCCATGTATAAGTTTTGCTTGAATTTACATTGAATTGTAGATATTGTTGAATTTCTTGTTTAATTTCATGTGTGACCCATTGGTTGCTGAGTAGAGTGTCATTTAATTCCATGTATTTAAGGATTTTTTTCTTCTTTCTTTTGTCATTTATTTCCAGTTTCATTGCACTG
>NW_004524777.1:0-3781 GCF_000260255.1 Octodon degus
TCTAGCCTCCTTGCAGGGAGTTCTGCTGAAGGGTTCCCTGCTGGGCCTGCAGCCTGGGTCAAAAGAGGATCCCTCGGCCCCAGGAAGTCTCACTCGCTCGCTCTGGGTCTGTTTAGGATCCCGTGGCTCTGGTCGTCTCACTCACTCGCGGGGCCTGTGCTCCGGGTCTGTTCAGGATCCCGCGGCCTGGGTCGTCTCACTCACTTGCCGGGCCTGCGCTCTAGAAACCATGTATTTCAATTAAGTATGTACTTAACATTACCAAATACATATATAGTAATGAGGACTAAAATGCGCACATAAAATAATAGTTATCTATATGTAACCAGTCTAGTGCTGCACCTTCATTTCTCACTGTCTTCTGCTCCATTTCCTCTAACTCACAGAATAACATGGACAACCTTTCCTAGAAGCAAAAAGTCGTTTCCAGAATACATTTCTTTTCTGTCATTTAAAGCAGTTTTTATTTTATTAGTACATGTTTTCAATATAAGAAGTTAACAAGAAACTTGGGGAGTGGTTATCACAGCATGTTTTTTTTTTTTAATTTCTTTCTCCCCCATCCCTCATGCTCCAATTCATCTATACTAATTTTGGTTCTTGTTGATATTATTTTTAGCTTATTTTATGGCATATTATGTTTACATTGAAGTTATTAGTTCTCTGTACATAAAATACTTTGTTCTTTTTAATTCCAATTTTCTTTTCTCTTCAACATCCACCCTTGTTCCCTTGGTCTTGTTCCTTATTGAAATACGTCTACCACCTTTTTCTATTATTTCCATCCTTTGTCCTCTTCTTTACAATTTGACTTAACTCAAATGAGAAATACTAAATGATATTTAATATTCTATCTATCTATCTATCTATCTATCTATTATTTAGTTTATACAACCATCTCTTGATGGGTATATAGAGTATTTCCAGAATTTAGATATTAAAAATTGTGCTGGTATACATATTTGTATGCATGCATCACTGTAGCACGATGTCTCAAGCTCTTTGGGGAAGATTCCTAGCAGGGGAAAAGCTGGGTTCCATGGAATTTCTCATTTCATTTCTTTGGAAAATCTCCATATTAACTACCACAACAGTTGTGCTATTTTACATTTCCACCAACAGTGAAGGAATGTTCATTTTCACCACAACTTCTACAGCATGTTGCCATTTTTTTCTGGAGTAAAATGGAATGTTAGCATCACTTTAATTTGCATTACTCTAATGCCTAGATATGTCGAATTTTATTAATTTCTTACTGTATTTATTTTTTTCTGCATGAAATGTTTGTTAATTTCTCTTGACCACTTCTTGATTGGGTCTTTAATTTTAGATGATTTAATTTTTGATTTCCTCATATGATCTAGATATTTGTATTCTGTCTGAGGAATAGCTGGGAAAGGAATTTTTTTCATTCTGTACCTTGCCTCTTGACTCTACTGATTGATTATTTTCCTCCCTAGAAGCCGATGACACAGATATGATGCCATTTGTTGATTTTTAGTTATTTTTTGTGCAATTAACATTTTGTTTAGAAATTCAAAAAAATAAAAATAAACAAATAAAGAAAAAATTTTAAAAAGGCCAGGGAGATAGCTCAGTAGAATAAGTTATTGCTTGGAAAGTACAGGGTACTAAAGTCAATCCCAGGTACTGCCAAACATAAATAAATAAATAAATAAATAAATAAATATCATTACCTCCATCTAAGTCATCAAGTGTTTCATTCATTTATTTCCTTTTTTGTTCTTTTTTATTTATTTTTCATAATTTTACTGAGAAATAAATAGCAACGAGACACTTTCAAATCAAATTGGTAGGACAGTTCCAATAATTAACACATTGCAAACTGCCTTCCTAGTGGTTAATTGTTGTAGAGGATGCAGACATGATATTGTATTTACAAGCACTGTTAGAACAAATCCCTCGATTCCTTAAGAGAATGTAGATTTATATCTATCCTAACCATTTTGAATACAGATACAAAATGGTCATTCATCTATATCCCATTTTTGTTTAGTTGTATCATTTAAATGTTATAGGTGTGTGAATTCAGCAAAATATTCCAAAATAATCCAGGAGTCCATAATAGTATTGGGCCTTCCACTTGACTGGCAACATCAGAAGTTGTTCACCTGAGTCCCCTACAGCTCAACATAACAACATGGCTTTATTTCTTGTACTTCCATTTTATACTTTTCTGCTGGATGGTTAAGACCAAGATACAACAAGACCTATGTAATTAGAACTATAGCTTTTGAATCTCATACGGTCAGTCAAATGCCCTCAGGACTTATCCTGAGACCCTGTACCTCAGATTGTAGATCTTTTTTCAGCATCAGCCATGTGGATGAGTCACGGCCATTGCTTGGCCAATTTTTTCTCTGTGAAAGCCAGAGAGAATGTTTTTTCTCCATGTGACTCTCCTTAGGTGCACTCTATATGGCTGATCACTTTACTCTTTGGCCTCATTATCTCATTGTTCAGAAAATTTGGGACACTATTGAGTTACATGACGTTGCAGTACAAGTTCTCATATGTCTTGAGTCTTCATTGACATTGGAAGTCTAGGGCCAAAATGTTGGCTTTCATGGTGGCCCTCTTTATTCTCTAATTTTGATCTGCAAAAGTAGGTTGTTAACCAGCCAGAAGAGAAGCTTGTTGTTAGTGCCATATAACCTAGACAGTTGAGCTTGACCTCACTATCTGTCTGAATATCAAATATCTTAGGCATAACATGGAACAGGAATTTTTATATTGTATTGATATGTTAAACTTTAAGTCCCTACAGAATATGACAAAAATTAAAATATATTTAAAAATAGGAATAAAGAATTATATATGTTTACACATAAGCCCAGAGAAATAACCATATACAACATTGTTGCAGAACAGCCCTGCAACACTCCATTTCCTGTCTCCTGCCTACATTCACCACCCCCTCACTTTTTAAAAACTCATCTACCTGAAAGCACAGTAGCAACTGGCATGTCATGACAAGCAGTCCGTATTCAGAAGACCAATATGGCAGGCACACCAAGCATGAACCTGCTATTAAAAATTGCCATCTTCAGTGCAGTTGCTTAGTTCACACATGTCAGTATATATAGTTAGTCAGGGTGAGAATTCTTCCAAATAACAGCTAGATTCCAAAATCTTCAGAAGATTCTCAGGATCATTGCCTTACTCATCTTGTACATATAACTGTATGGCTTGCCTCTGTCATGTTTCCTGACTCTTCTTTTTCTCTCTTCATTGTCTAGTCCTCAAGTCCTTGCTTCCCTTTTAATTGTATTATACCTTTCTATTTGTATTTCTTCTTCTGAGATCTTACTTATATTAGGGAAACTATATGATATTTACACATGTGTGTCTGCTTTATTTCACTTATGAGTATATCTTCAAGTGGCATCCACTTCAATATAAACCTTTGAGTTTATCATTCTTTATAGTTGGGTAATACTCCATTGTATAAAAATGCCACATTTTTTAAATCCATTCCTCAGGTGATGGGCACGTTGGTTATTTCCAAGATATTTTTTTTCATTTGGATCCATACTATATTTGGCTAATGAAATGGTCTGAACCTTAAAAGGCAAAAATATTTTGCATTCTCAAAAACTTGTAATGCTTTTTATAATCATGAACATCTAAGTATATTTCTTTTAATATCATAGTTTTTTTTTGACATCAGCTATTTTAATTTTAAATAAAAAAATAAAAACAATGGTACAAAATCTCAAAACAAGATTTTAGGAGAGTAACAATGGTTAGTACATTGTGT